>NW_020450623.1:0-1067 GCF_003343035.1 Apteryx rowi
GCAGGGGTTTCCAGTCCTCCTGCCACTGGGACTTGAGGGGCTGCGGCCGTTCCCTGGGGAGAAGGGGAAGGCCCAGAACCACCACTGCTTTCCCATAAGCCTCACACGGACCTCCTCATCCTCCCTTGTTTAGAAGATCCCTTCTAGACTGAGCAAAACAGGCTCTGAACACAGAACGGGATTAAGCCTGGATTTTTATCACCGTTCTGCTCTCTGGAAGCTGAGAAGGAAACAGTCTGGGTAGTGCTTTAACTGAAAAAAAAATTTGTTAGTTTGGCTAGTAAACATTTAACTAGTTCTCAGGTAAGTCCCTTGGGCCTTCTAAGTTGCTGAGGCCTGGTTAGGGATTTGTAAGAGATGGTGAGTCCGTGAGATCTCACCAATCGTCCCCTCAGCAGAGTGCAGCAACCCTTGTCTGTACTGGACTCTGCAGCAAAGAAGCCATGCTCAGAGATTCCTAAAATCAGAGGCTGCAGGATTTCCCTCAGTTCATCCCTGACGGCAGAATGCCCAGAAAAAGGCAAGGTCCCCTCACACAATTCTAATTTCAGGGCACAGTGTGTCTTGGGAGTACACAGGAATCTTTCCTAGAGATACCTATGTGAAATTCAAGATGTTTTTGATGAAATTCAGGAGAACACCTTCTTTTAAAAACTACTTGATCTGTTGTACTCTGCGTATTATTAACTAAGAACTGTTTCTTACAAACTACACAGATCTTGTATACCTAAAAATTGTTATCTGCCTCTGGTCTTGCATTTGCCCTCTTCTTCTCTCTCTTGTTTGGTGCCCAAGTACCAGGGTGATTTATCAGCATGTCAAAGACGCTAAAGCCGTCCATTATGGCCCAATGGCAGTTCCCTCGTTTCTCATAATCATCTCCTCAATGAGCATGCTACCCGCCTTGGAAAGTGACTCTTGCCACCACTCAGGGCAATACTTACAGCCTCTTCAGACTGTCTCTTGTAGGACTTCACTTTCATTTGCAGCTTGTCCACCAGGTCCTGGAGCCGGAGAATATTCTTCCGGTCTTCCTCAGACTAGTGCAGTTGGTAAGCAGGAAAGAG
>NW_020450624.1:0-1067 GCF_003343035.1 Apteryx rowi
GCAGCTTTACAAGAAGGCATGAAGCCAGAATGGATGGCTGCAGGGACACCTGTGTTTCACCACTGCTCCGGGGGCCAGGCCAGAGCTAGCAGAGGTGCCGGCGCGCRATGAGAAGGATGCTGGGAGTCCTGCGCTATCTGAGGCAGCCCGCTTACACCTAGCCTGGAGAAAGGGGCTTTCGAGTGGAGAAGCTTAAGCAGCAAGCCCCTGGGAAGGGATGGGTGGCAGGGGTGAATAGCAAAACCCCATCAGTGACCCCAGGAAGTGCCTTTTCAGGGGTCCTGCGCACAAAGTCTGCAGTCCTGCACAGAGGGCCAAAACCCCAGTTTTACAGCTGACCGGCAGCAGCCTGCAGCTCACCAGGAGGTGACCGGCCTGGCTGAAAGTCACAGCAGAAGCTGCTGGCAGRAGCCGTGCCAAACCTGCCTTCCTGATACTCCACCTTCCTCACACTGCTGATATTGGCCCTCAGGCGAGCCACCTGTTGTTCAGTGCTGTGGCGGAAGCTGCATCTCGTGGACTTGCTGCCCCAACAAAGCCAGCGAGTTCGTGCAGACAGCAGCAAAGCAGGTCTTGTCAAGGAGCTGCCCAGCGCTCCCCGGGAGCCTCCCGCTGACACAGGGCAAGAGGCACGTGCCCTGTGCCCCCTTTCCTTTCCCTTGTTTGTGAATGCTTCCCTCACCCCCAGGCTTAGCAAAAGGCAAAGACAAAAGGGCAAGGCACCAGCCTTGGATGTTATGCAAGTGAGTGCAGAGAGCACGGGGGGTGGCTCACACTATTCCACACAATCAGCTGCAGGCCAGGAAATGTCTCTTACTGCAGGGAGCGTGGCCGGGTCAGGACTGCCAGGGAGCCCTGGCAGCTCCTGAAAGGGCAGGKCTCTCCATGAGCATCCCCTAGCAGAGCTGCCAGGGCTTTCCAGAGGAGGCTTCTCTAGGAAGAGCCAGCAGAAGTTGTTGCTGCTTTGGGTCGCTTTGCATGGAAACAGGGGATTCGGGGATTTATGTCAGCACCGTCAGCAAAGGGCTCCTTTGAAGGAGCATCCTGTCCCACAACAGCCGTCAGTG
>NW_020450625.1:0-1063 GCF_003343035.1 Apteryx rowi
TGCCCAGACACCACAGGAATGGGCACACGGACATGCCCAGACACCACGGGGATGGGCACCACAGGGACGGGCACATGGACATGCCCAGACACCACGGGGATGGGCGCACAGACATGCCCAGGCACCACGGGGACAGGCACCATGGGAACGGGCACGTGGACATGCCCGGACACCACGGGGACGGGCACGAGGCTGGATGCACCCGGAGGCGCCCGGGCGCTGCGAGGAGGGGCGCGAGCCCGGCTGCACCTCGGAGGCRGTGGAAAATCCCCGGCGGCTCCGGAGGGTCGGCGCTGCCCCCTCGGCACCCACGGGGCTCCACCACCTCGCAAGGGGGCAAACAAAGACCCCTTTCACGGGGACACCGCGGCGGCCCGACCCGGAGGGGCCCAGGCGTCCGGCGCCCCCCTGCCACCACCACCACCACCRCCRCCGCCGCYGCCGGCAGGGACCCGGGCGTCCCGGCTAAAGGGCGAGACGAAGCCCAGTGGAAAATTCCCGCGGYGATCACGCGCCCGCCGGGGCCGCAGGGTTTTATTGCCCCCCTCGTCACCGGCCGCGGGGACCTTTGCCCGGCCGGCGCCCCCGTAACCCCCGCAGGCTGAGCCGGCGCCTCCTTATCGGCGCTTCCTTATCGGCGCCGAACCCGCGCGCGCGGGGGGCCGAAATTCCCGCGGCGGCGGTGCGGGAAGCGGCGGCTCCTCCCCTGCCGCCGGCGGTGCCAGCCGCCTCCGAGAGCCCCCGCGGCCTCTGGCCCGGACCCACCCCCGGCGGGTGACTCAGCTCGCTCCCGCGAAAGCTTTTCCTTATATAATGCCGCGCTCCGCCGCCGCCGCCCTGCCTCAGTTTCCCCGGGCCGAGAGCGGCCGGCCGAGCGGCCGCCCCGGATTTCGGCGTCGCCAGGGCACCGGGGCGCACGGCGCTCCGCGGCCGCCGCCGCCGCCATGCGGACCGTGTCGCCGCCGGTCGGTAAGTCCCGAAAACACGGCGGCGGCGGCGGCGGCAGGGAAAAATCCCCGCCGGCGCTTCTCGTCGGCACCGGCCGGGCGGTAAAAAGCCGCCG
>NW_020450626.1:0-1005 GCF_003343035.1 Apteryx rowi
GCTAGAAGAGGTGAGCGTGCACGTGGGTCAGGCTGCCTTGAGCAAGCGCTCCAAGACCCTTGGCCAGAAAGCACAAAGCAAGCCGGAGTGGCATAACACCACCGTGGGCCCCCACATACGGCACGCAGGGRCGCACTGCTCTGCAGCAACCAGCCCACGCTCCTCTGAGAGAAGCCGCCGGGAGAAACAAGGCTCCCTCGCACCTTTCTCCCCTGGCCAGCTTCCCTCGCCGTCCTCCCCGCAGGTGCAAGGCAGAGACTTACGGAGACAGCAAAATCTTTGGGGGCGCTGCTGACTTCCCCGGAAGGAGAGACTGCCTTGGAGATGTGCTCCACGGTGACAGCCATTGGCCAGATTTGCTCAGGCAACCGAATGACCACTTGGCCCTCCGCTCCTTGGAAAGCCCAGCACTGTCCAGGGGAAGTAYGTGGCTGCAACCAGAAAGCAGCGACCTTCAATGGCAAGGCCCTCCAAGAGCCCACAGAGCTGGCTGCCTTGCAAGAAGCACAGACCTGCCTTGGTCTCTTGGCTGACATTCTGCCTGGAAAGGCACACAAGTGGATGAAAGGGGCAGGCGGGGACTTGCCAACTTGTCTTCAGAAGACGGAAGGCTTCATTACGAAACATCTAGGCTCAGCTGCCTTTCCCAAATCCYGCTCTGATTTTGCACAGCATTCAGAGGCAGGCCGGGTCTCCCTAGTGCAGGTCACCCCATAAGCCTTCAACGAGWGTGCGGGAGGGACGAGGCCCAGGGCAGCCGCCACACTTCCTCCARCTCAACAGATCCTGCCACGCTTGCGGGCCTGGAGGAGGTTCTGTCCTTGCCTCAGTGGCTTGGCAGGCCCCTCCCAACTCCCACTCTCTCTGGAAAGGGACCGCCGAGTTGAGGTGGGAAAATGCAGCTGCCAAGGGCAAAGGTCCCCAGCAGACGGTGACCAGGGCTGGTGGGCAGGTTGCTGCCATTGGGTTCAGCTCCGTTCCCCTCCAGACGGGAGGGCGGCGCTG
>NW_020450627.1:0-1064 GCF_003343035.1 Apteryx rowi
CCTCACAGCCACTTTAATGAACCTGTGCCTGCTGCTGGCCTACAAGCTACTCAGGAAGAACCAATCTCAGAATCAACAGTGCAGTCATGAACCTGTCTCTGGCCTATCAGGTGCTATGGAGTAAGTGACAGCACCAGGATATATATGCTTTGAGCATACAGAGTCCTCAATGCCTGCCCGAAAGCTGGGAGGTCGTCTAGAGGATGGCTGTGCTCACCACCACTCCCTTGACTCCAGGTACTCTGAGCAATGCATCTAGGCTAAAATGGGGCTCCTCACACCCACCCAAAGCTCAGCGATAAACAGCGCCTTATCAGTGGCAGCACCTAACCACACCACACCTRGCACACTGATGCCTACACGGAGGGTGCTCTCTCGTTTCCTTGCTGCAGCACACAAAGCTCACACTACAGCAGGATGGTGCAGGAACTTGCAGAGACTCCAACGGGAAGGGAGACAAGGGTTGCGCAGGCCTTGCAGGGCACTCTTCCCTTGGCTTGCCTACTCAAAGCGACTGCTTCTCTAAAGGGATCCGGCACACAAAGGCATCAGCCCCTTGATGGTCATCTCCCAAGAACACACCTGCCCATCTCCAAAGACCACCTCTCCASAAGGCCTTCACTCCTCCAAAGAGCTGCCAGCACGCTAAAGCCCAGCTGGCAATGAGCATCTCGTTTAGTGTCAGGTGGTGTGCAATAGTATTAACTACTTCTGCTTGACTTGTTAGTTGCATCTCTATGTTGCTGTAGAGTTCTGCAGGTTTCAATCCCTCCTCCCAGCACACTCACCAACCCCAGAAGTGACCTCACCACCAACGTCCAAGCCATGTGCCTTCTCCTGGCCTAGCAGCTGCTCAGATAGAAGTGACCTCACCAGTCCAGACCCCCACCAGGTGCCTGCTGATGGCCGATGGGMTTCAGAGACACAAGTTTCCTTGAAATAATGTCCCTTGCCATGAACGTGCTGCTGCCCTACCAGGTACTCTGACCAAGGAGACCTCACAATCTGTTTCCACACCCATCTGCCTGCTGCTGGCCTACCAGGGACTCAGGCAGAAGTGACCT
>NW_020450628.1:0-1064 GCF_003343035.1 Apteryx rowi
ACCCATAGGTGACCCACAGGGGACATGGGGACCCATAGGGACCCACAGGAGACCCATAAGGACATGGGAACCCATGGGAGACCCATAAGCACATGGGGACTTGTAGGGCACCCATAGGGCACAAAGACCCATAGGTGACCCACAGGGGACATGGGGACCCACAGGRGACACAGAGACCCATTTGGGACCCATGGGAGACCCATAAGCACATGGGGACTTGTAGGGCACCCATAGGGCACAAGGACCCATAGGTGACCCAGAGGGGACATGGGGACCCATAGGGACAYGGAGACCCATTGGGGACCCACAGGGGACATGGGGACCCATAGGGACACGGAGACCCATGGGAGACCCATGGGAGACCCCTAGGGACACGGGGACCCATAGGGCACCCACAGAGACACAGGGACCCACTGGGAACCCACAGGGACATGGGGACCCATAGGAGACCCACAGGGACCCGTAAAGTACCCATAGGACACAAGGACCCATAGGAGACCCATAGGAACACAGGGACCCAGAGGGGACCCATAGGGACACAGGGACCCAGAGGGGACCCATGGGCGACCCACAGGGACTCAGGGACCCATAGGAGACCCAGTGGACTCATAGGGTCACGGGAACCCATAGGAGACCCAGCAGACCCATAGGGACATGGACACCCATGGGTGACTCACAGGGACCCAAAGGAGACCCAGCAGACCCATAGGGACACGGGGACCTAGAGGAGACCCAGAGGGACATGGGGACCCATAGGGACCTAGAGGAGACCCATAGGGACACGGGGACCCATAGGAGACCCAGCGGACCCATAGGGACATGGGGACCCAGCAGGGACCCATGGGCGACCCATAGGGACATGGACACCCATGGGCGACCCACAGGGACACAGGGACCCATAGGAGACCCAGCGGACCCATAGGGTCATGGGGACCTAGAGGAGACCCATAGGGACATGGGGTCCCATAGGACACCCAGTGGACCCATAGGGACATGGACACCCATAGGACACCCACAGGGACACAGGGACCCATAGGAGACCCAGTGGACCCATAGGGACATGG
>NW_020450629.1:0-1039 GCF_003343035.1 Apteryx rowi
GCTGCCTGGAGCTGTCCCTGCTGGCAGCTCTTTCTCTGTCCCAGTGTCTTTTCCTGCTTGGTGCTCACAGACCCGCTCCCACCCTCTGTGTGCTCATTCCTGCCCTCCACAAACCTCCCACAGGCAGGGCCCTGTCCAGGGGCATCTCTGTGATTGCAAGGAGGAGGTCACACAAACCCTCATGAGGCCAAGAAGGTGATGGTGGTGCTGTCTGTAGGCTGAGGTGGGGATGAAGGGACTTGCTGAGGTTTCTCTCAGACCTTCTGGGGGTGTTCAGCTGCAGTTAAGACACCGGCCCTGTGTGTCCTGCATGGTGTTCCCTTCCTGGCAGTGAGAAGCCCCAATCCCCTTCCAACCTGTGAGGCTCCTGGCAATGCATTTCATCAGGTTGGGGAATGAGCTGACTCTCCTTTTAGGAGAGTCCATCTTTAGGACCCTTGACTGCTTCTTGGGGCTGTGCTGTCAAGCTGCAAGCTGCCCTCCGGAAAAGCACAGCTTCCCTGGAGCATTTCTGTAAGATCTGAGAGTCCCTGGTCTGGCCATGTGAATCAGAAACCTTGTCACACTCTTCATCATTCTCTCCACCTTGGGGCTGAGAGTGAAGAATTTGGAAATCTTCACTGTGAAACTGAACTCCTCTGCTCCCAGCTCAGTCCAGTTTCTTTCTTAGAGGATCTTGTGTGTGTGGTTGTCCTTCCTCTGAGTGAGATGCAAGTGCGGGGCAGTGAGGGGCAAGACTCATGGACAGACCAGGTCCTGTGACCCTATTCAAAGTCACAGCGAGTCCTTTTTTCCTCTTGGGATGCACAAGGGCTCATGCTGAGAGCAGCTGAAATGCCAAAGATTTCTACCCCCTCAAAGAATGCTCCCACTGGGAGATGGAGGCATCTAAAATACAAACATACATACATACGTATGTGTGTGTGTGTGTGTGTGTGTGTGTGTGTGTGTGTGTGTATGCATATCCTCAGACTCCTCCAGTGATCATTTTGCAGAGAAAAATGGGTTTCCAAATGTTGAACAGCCCTTCCACATACAC
>NW_020450630.1:0-1064 GCF_003343035.1 Apteryx rowi
AAAATAGTGATTACAAAAACACCAAAACGAAAAATTTCCAGCAGTTAACAAAGTCTCCCCTTTTTTCTCCCCAAATGAAACTTTTAAACATGCTCGACTCAAACTCACAAAGAACTGTGTATCCCCCACGATCTGTTTGGCAGAGAAATGAGTTGTCAGGATAAAGAAATGGCCCCGTGCTATGGAACAGCAGAGAAAATGCATGCAGAGCGGCCACGG
Organism: Apteryx rowi; assembly: GCF_003343035.1. Lineage (NCBI taxonomy): Eukaryota > Metazoa > Chordata > Aves > Apterygiformes > Apterygidae > Apteryx > Apteryx rowi. Next base: position 220 of record NW_020450630.1, read on the forward strand.
GGCTCGGCTGGGGTCAGAAAAGCTCGCTTGCTCCTGGCACGGTGGCTGAATCTGCACAGGAACAGTGAAACCGCGGCGCTGGGATCAGCCAGGCAGTGGCTGCGGGGGAACCGGGGGATCTTCGTCGGCCGAGACGGGACACGTTCCCAGCGCAGCGGCAGGCAGGCTTGGCTGGAAAGAAAAGGAAGGATGGCATAGTCGCACTGTGTGTGAGCTGGGACGCAGCGGCGTGACAGCATCAGCAGAGAGTGGCAGGAGACGCTCGGAGATGCGGGTGCAGAGAGCAGGTGCAGCTGGTGTGAGATGATTTTATAATGTGCTCACATGAAGGGCRAAGCCCAAAGTTCAGCAAATCCTCACTCAGCCTCTGCTAGGCTCAGAGCGGGAAGCCACCGGGATGGAGCCTGCCAAGCACAGTGATATGTTAAAAACAGAGCCGGTTGTCCTATCAGCCAGCAAGATGTATGCACCACAGAGCCGTTCCCAACCTGTCACTCCTGGAGATAGATGTGATGCGCCTCACGAGAAGGCTACACGGGCCTCTTCTCTCTCGTACAGACCCTGCTGAGGTCAGTACTACCCTCCTTCCCTTGCTCCTGCACAGCTGCAACTGCCTCCCTCTGCCAGCACCCCGGCCCAGCTCAGCCTGGGTGTGTGCTCCCTGGCTGGACACCCCATCGCCTCAGTGTCTGGCCTGCTCTGTTCTCTGGGCCGCTTCCTACGAAGACAAGGAAAGAAAAGAAAAYCAGCAGAATTTCAAGAACTGACCAGCAAGGAAAGGGAGACCAGCATCAACAGAGATCAGAGCAGCTCTTCTGGGAGCACCTAAGCAGCACAGGCAGCTG
>NW_020450631.1:0-1033 GCF_003343035.1 Apteryx rowi
GGCTCAGAGCCTGAAATCACAACCTTTCATAATTTCCTAGAACAACTATTAAAACACTGGATATCCTTTGTAACCATACAGACATCCCATCCCTTTCCTCATCTTGACAGATACTGAAGACCAACAATGTCCAGGGACAATAAGCTCTGCAGTTAAGTTGCACTAKCTGCAAAATGTATTTCCTTTGACCAGCTCTAAATTTATTACTTTGATATTACACTGAACATCCCCTTCTCCTGGAGGAAAGCAGGTGTCCTCAAGAGAGCTCCTGGTAAACCCACTGGCTAAGAGGCCAGGTTTTACAAAACTGGGAAATAAAGGAGGAGAAGACTTATAAAATCTACTAGCACTCTTAGGAGATTTTGTTTTGTTTTCAGTAAAATATGGGGAAAGGGCAAGAAGGATCCAGACTTTAATCCACTTCCCAGCAGTGGTGGAAACCCAGAAGCACCAATGCTGTATGAAAGCTGATTGATTGTAATTACTCTCCTATTCTTCTATTATTTACCTGTCTATACTGCTCCATATGCCAGTTGCAGYGGCTGCCTAGCTCTTGGGGGTACAGGGTGGCTCGTTTCTGTCAGCATCGTGTGGAAACGACTAGTTTGGGGGCAGATTGTGCTCCCTGCATGCCATCTGTTGATAAGGACCTAGTTACCTCCTAGATTAGATGGCTCTCAAGACCACATAGTCTAGCTCCTGGGTATTGTAGGACCAATAAAACTGTGGATGTGCACTGCAAATGGCTTCCTCTGGCTGTCGTTTACATGAGATCTTAACAAAACCCTGACATCAAGCAGTAAGTGTCTCCACAGCAGTCCCACTGATTTCAATGATACTACTCAAGTAGTATCTCAGTGTGAACAAGAGCATCCATCTGGYCCTCGGAGATGTAGCTGCACCAGCTGAAGGATCTGTCAAGCATTCCCCAAGCAGCCTGTGCTCGTAGACACAAAGGCTAGCACAAAATTAGGCCAGGGGAGTATGCTGATAGAGTGATAACCAGAATAACGTGAGCGATGGATAAAGACCC
>NW_020450632.1:0-8700 GCF_003343035.1 Apteryx rowi
AGGACGCGAGGCAACGGGCACAAACTGAAACACAGACAGTTCCATCTGAACATGAGGAAATACTTTTTCACTGTGAGGGTGACAGAGCACTGGAACAGGTTGCCCAGAGAGGTTGTGGACTCTCCTTCTCTGAAGATATTCAAAACGCGCCTGGACGCAATCCTGTGCAATGTGCTCTAGGTGACCCTGCTTGAGCAGGGGGGTTGGACTAGATGATCTCCAGAGGTCCCTTCCAACCTCAGCGATTCTGTGATTCTGTGAAAAGCAATTTCTATCCACCCTGGCTTTTGGCACATAATAATTGCTAACTGTCCCTGTACCAGAGGAGCTACAGTAAATGTTCCAGGAAGTGTGACACAGTGCTGTATTTGCTTTTTGGTGTGTGCTGTGTCTGATTACTTTTGCTGATGACTAGTTACAACTCCAGTTGAGACGTATCTCAAATTTCTTGTTTGCATTCTTGCTGCAAAGCTGCATTAAGGCATTCTATCCATCATGAAATTATGTATGCAGTCAGTAGCTCTTCTGATTAGCTATACCCAGATATGGGTTAAATTACCATGGAAAGCTGCCTCTGTATATATTTTAAGGGATGACTTTATTAGTCTTGTGAACATTCACTAGGAATCAGTCAGAAAGCTATTTCATTTTCTGTCTACCACTTCCCTTTTGGTCTAGCATTTACAAGACTCCATCATGTAAAACACTTGAGTCTTACAAATAGTGTGCTTTCACATATACAGATTAGCTTGCAGTTACTTCCCATTCCTTTTAAAATTGGTTTTAATGTGATTTGCAAAAGTTTCTTCTGTAAAAAAAACAGACTTTCAGATTTTGAGGAGAAATGCATCCATGTGTTTGTGTCTGTTCAAGGTTTCTGTGAAGCAATAGAGGATTCATCAGTGCCTAATACAAATTTTCCGAGAAGTGCTTTTCTTTCTAGTGCCAGACAACCCTTTCTTGCATCCCATGCTGTGTTAGTCTCTCTTGATTTGGACTATACCACAGGAATATGGCACACGCAGGCCTAGTATTAAATGAAAACCATATATTATACCAGTGTCACTGGGAACAACAGCTTGCAAAGAAGCTAATTCTAATAATGCTGTTTAGGCAGCAGCAATGCAGTGGATTTCCTAGATAGTTAAAGCTCTTGACCAAAAAAATTGTGGAAAATTGGAGCCTGGCACAAATGAACAATTTCCTGTGAAATTAAAGTTCTTACCAGCAATAGCAAGTTTTATATAGGAAATTGTGAAGTAGAGCAGCAGCTTTAAACTGAATTGCTTTGCTTTAATTTCTGAAAYTTTCCCTATTTTTCTCCTTTGTCACCTTTGGTTTTCAAAATCAGCAATGAAATTCTTAAATAATACATTTAAAATGAGCAAAAGGGAGATTTCTTATTGAAATCTGAATAAAGTGGATATTTCATACTACTTTGTTTCAGAGTTTCCCTGTGAGCYGAGCAGAATCAAAGAAATGCAGTCTTTCAGAAATATTGCATAGGCACAAACTGGATTTTGCAATAAGGTCTGATCACTCTTTGGACTATGGAAAGGCCCAAACAAGGATCCTCATTAGTCAACCCCATCAACTCCTCTGAAAGTTCATATCATTAAGTGCTGATCCCAGGAGAATTACTTAAAGCTCAGTATTCTGTGCATTGAATACCAGGCCTAATGCTATTCAGGATTTGTAACATTTTTACTTGCATGGGTGAGCCTTTTGCCTTTCTATAGCAGCTGGGGAATTAGGGAATTATACAAGGGTAAAAAGCTATTGCACTATAAATAATATATAATGTGCTTCCATAAATTATTTCAACTATCAGATATTGCAAGTGGCTTTTGGACAACACAGCCCAGTCCGCAACTCAGTCTCACTGGGTTTAGTTGTTCTTCCAGAACCGTGAACCTTTCCTATTCTTAGCTTGAGACCCAAACATCCTTCTTATATTTTAGGATCACATCTGCCATCCACTCTTGTATTCTTATTGTACCTTCCTGGTGCCCATGTATCATAAACACTGTCATCTGGATACAGATATAAATGTCTATCATCTGCCACATTTGTTGAACTCAAAACTGTGGAGTAGATGCAATATTTGTTTCACTCTCCTTCTCTTTGGACCTTAACCAACATTGACACTGCACAATGGTACAATCTTCATTCAAACTCACTTTGTGTGTATTAAACAAACCTCGTCTGTGAGGACTTGAACTAAACTACCAGATAATTAGAAAAGTTCATGTTTATTCTGGATTAAAGAATAAAAATATCAAATCAGGCTCCCAAAGAAAGAAATAGGAGTAAGAGTTATTTTCATATTTTATTAGCAAAATCCTTATGGTCCACACTCTCTCATGTGGCTCCTTAATTTGTGATTATAAAACATGTGAGTCTTTGACTACTTCAGATACATATGTCTAATGCAGTTTCTCCCTATTCTGCTCAGTATCAATATATTATCATAAATTATTTGTATTGAAATTATTATACTGTACCTAACCTACCATCAGTCAGAACTATGGCCTTCCAGTGTGGGTAGTGAAATGATAAAGATGAAACTTATTCCTCTGTATCTATAAAGAAAGTGAAACTTAAAGGCCTTTTTATTTTATTACTGTATTGGGTGTTTTACAGTAAGGATCCATGGGTCCAGATTCTCTTCTGATGTAAAACAARTAAGAGTCTGAAATTAATGAATTTGCTTTATTCTAGACTGGCCAAGGTTGTAGTCACAGTTCTTAAGCAAATGGCTGTAGACATTGCTGCTACCTTATTTTTCTTGTTATTTTTAACAAGGGAGATATTGCTTCATTTCCCCAACTCGCAGCTTTTTGTGAAACTCTTTCTGCTCGCACAGCACCCCAGGACAGGGCATAGCAATGTACAGTGAGCTTGCAGGTCTCCATTAACATGTGTGTTGCGCGGCGCAAAAAAGAAACGCTTGCAAAGCTTGCATGGAGCCTAGATGTGAGGATGGCCGTGTCTGCACGCAGAGGAAGTGGGCGCAGCGGGTGAGCCGCGTTGCCCCCAGGGCGGCCGGTCTCCCCTGCTCCCCACGCCGCATCCACACCTCCCAGCCCGGTTCCTCGGCTCTGCGCAGGCACCTCCTCCACCCGCTCCCATGCGCTTCTTTCTAGGACTTCAAGGGTATCAGACATTCACGCAATGTGAATGGTTTATCAGCAGCTGATTTGGGTGGGGTTTTTTTAATTTCTCGCCTGAGAAATTAAAGACAGTGAGTCAGAGAGGGTTCAACTCCATGTGTTATGCTGAGCTGCCACCGAGCTCAGCACAGTTTCCACACAACAACAACCCATTTTCAGGTCTTCCTAAGCTTCATTTTAAACCCTGTTGTTTCYATGCTGTGACAAGATATTGCTATAACAAGACTATATTGCAGCAGGGAATGTAACAGAGTTATATCAAAGAGACTTTTATTAAATCTTAATGCTGTATACAAATTCATTAAAAAAAAAAAAATCTAGCCAGAGGATAAACAATACAGTAGTAGACTCACAGCACATCTGTGAGCTAGGTAAGATCTGCTGGAACATATCAACGTTTCTTGCAAAAACTTGATCAAATATCAAAAAATTGATATTTGTTGTACTACAGAAGGAAAGACAAAGAGGGGTAGCTATTATCTCTATCTATGTTTTAACAAGGGTGTGAACTTTGTTCTCTTTACCTGCATTCACGTGAGCTATAGTCCTTCATGAGAATTCCAGCTCAGTGCAGTTGTTTCAAAATTACCAGCTCTCATACGGTCACTTATTTTTTGCCATCATTTTTTTCTCTACAAGAGGATACAAATTGCTGCCTCCGCTTCAATGAATTAATTTTCCTTTATAAATAAATCAGTTACAAGTACCCAAGTATTTATCTGGCCTTAATAAAAGTTTTGTGACTATGTAATTTTGCCCTCTCATTTTGATAACACTTTATGCTGACTAGTTTCCAGCACATTTGGGAGCTCTATTCTTAACAGAGAGGAAGAAAATCTGTTCTGGAGAGAAAAATTAAGGATATATGCATATGCTGCATAGTTAAAACAATTCCTATTTCTTCCTTAGACTAAAAAGTTAAATGGTTAACAGTTTTATTTTTAAAAAGTGCAACCAGAACACTAGAAGTGTTTCAGAGGAAGGCCAGATTTTGATGTTTTTCTTTAGTTGTAGTATAACAGAAAAAAAAAATGGAGATGCAGTAGATCACAGACTAAATATGAGTAAAAATCTGATGCTGTAGATAAGCAGGCAAATCTTACTCTGGGATGCATTCACAAGAGTTTCATAAAAAAGATGTGGGAGGTAATTATTCCTTCTACTTGAACTCAATGAGATGGAACACATTTTTCTCCCTTCCATTACTATAGAATATTATTACAAAGAAGAGGATTATAAATTGTTCTGCAAGGCCAATGGGGTAAGAACAAAAATAAATCAATTTAAACTTCACCAAAGGTGATCTCTCTGAGTATAAGAAAACCCTTCTATTTGGCAGTTAAAGCACTGAGAGTGATTTCACAGCTTCCCTAGGAAACTCCTTCAGTGGAGGTTTTTAGAACAGCTTAGACAAACATCTGTCAGGAGTGATCTTAGTGTAGGCCATTGATCCAGACTTAATTCAAAGGATTGGACTAGATGATCTTCTGAGGTCCTGTATTTTTGCTCTTCTATAAATCTAAACTATCTGATAGAATTTGCAACCAGCTGGATCTCTTCTTGTTACAGTTCTTGTTGCATAAACTTTCTTACTGTACAGACTTCATGTTTATAATACTGTGAGTGTGGAGGGATTTAATGAACTTCCTGTTAGACAAATAGTTTTCCCACTGTTGCATTTCTGGGGACAGATTTTAAGTGCCCATCTCTAATTGCATGTACTCATTCAGTAGCTAAGCAGTTTGTAGGCACACACATCTTATAGGTTTTCCATGGAAAACATAAGGCTGCAGGGAATGAGAAATAATCTTCTACCTGATCTAAACACCTGGAAATGGTATCTTGTAAATTTTGTGGTTGCAAACAGAAGACTGACTGAAAAGCAAGGTTTCATTCTAGCAAGTCTGGGCTAAGATTAAGTCAAAGTAAGCAGCAACTTAGAGACCTGATGTCCAGTCCAGGTGCTGACTCTTGCCTCTCCACTGGCTGTGCTCCTACTGCTTTGTGCCAGCAACTCTCTGCTGCCACATAGCCCATCTCTTCCCTTGGCTGCAGGATCAAAAATGACATGCTATTTTGGGAGCTTCTCCTGTAATACAATCATGACATAGAGTATGAAATTGCTAGTTAAACTCCTCAAGGCATTTGGGGAAAGGTTCTTGGAGGTGTCAGTGTTTCTTTAGATGTGTTACCATGCTACAGTGACTCCTCCTAGTATAATTCACCACAGCCTGACTGGTGCCTGCAGACTCTGTGACCTGCTCTGTCAGGCTGCCTCACCCAGTATAGTGGAGACAGCTCGACATGTCGTCCCTGTTTCATAACATATTTTGTACGAAGCGATCTATGGTGAGTCTGTGGAGAGYTGACATATAGGAAAGTCTCCCTGGCTATCTGAAGCCTTCTGCTCTTCCTGGTACATCCCTGCAACACTGAGCATAAGAAAGCTATGATCATCACAGAGAAATTCTCTTCCCTGAATAAGGACTTAAGACACTCAGTCTTAAAAGTTCAAAAGAAATTAATTGTGACTTGGGTTTCTTTTTGCCACCTTAGACACCAAAATACAACATTTCACTCTACCTTCTTTTAGAGTGGTCCAAATCCAGTCACTTACATGCTCATTAGCAAAGTTCCCTAGGTACATAAAGTTTTACCTTTGAGCACACCCAGAAATGCCTCAGTTTCAACAATATCTAATTCTCAGGAACCCATTCATACATAACTCCTTCAAGCTTTGCAGATGAGGTCCTCTCCATCTCCCTTGCCCAGCTGATAAGCATTTTCAGAGCACATCTATTAGATAAAGCCCTGCACAAAATAGTGGTGGTCGTTGCAGCACCTCAGACCTCTAATGACCTCCAACAGTTTGAGCCTTCAGAGAAGGAAGAGCAAAACCCAGAMTCATTTCATTTCTTTATCTATGAGGATTTGAATCCACAGCTCTAATTTTCTAAGAGAGAGTACCTAATAACAGGCTGGAGCAGAGGTCTCTCAACTTCCACTATTCGGGGAATAATTAAGTATTCATTAGGTCAGAGGCAGGAAAGAGGAACAAGATACAATTAACTCTAAGTGGCTAAGGCTCTCAGGTAGAAGAAGAAAGGCCTAGGTTTCCTGCTGAACAAGAGTACTTCTTTTCAAATATTTAAATGTTGGATTAGAGGAAAGTGCAAAGTGAGATCTCCCTTTTCCCAGATGAGAATCATAAGTAAGCACTGAACTGTAGTGACATGCTGACTCTTGTTTTTTGTTTTTTGTTTTTTTTTTTCCCTAGGGCCCAATGAATATTTAATGAGTCCATGAGAAGGGAAACAGCTTCTACAAGAGAAACTGAGAGCAACCTTCTCTTTTTCATACCAGATTATCTTCTGGCCCACTGATTTGGGATCTCTTATGGAAAATGTAGGTTCAAATGCCCTATAGCACAGGAATGAATTGAATCAAGTTGTCTCGTTTTGCATAAATACTCAGACATGTCCACTTACGGAAAGAGCCACTGCTAAGATACTTTGTGAGAAGGATTGGCAGAGGGGCCTAACACCAAGGAGAGGCTGGGCAGTTTGGGGCATAGGGGAATCCCCACAGACCAGAGATCTAAATCTTATCAGTTTCTGATGGCTAATGCTGGGCCACCTGATCAGCCTGCTTTTGGGAAACCATATGCCTAGAGCCTACCTCTTCCTATGCATTGCATGGGAAGCCTAGGCGTGTAACACAGGGCTGAGGTACCCCAAAAGTTGGATTCTTTAATAACAAGTTAAAATTTCTTTGTCAGCCTTTCTCTGGATTTCACATCTTCAGTCTCTACAGTAGAAGGCTGTATTTCAGGAAGGAAAACCAAAAGAATTGTTGCTATTTTATGTTGTTACTAAAATGCTGAGGTTTCTGGACATCTTCCAGAGGTGAGTRTTAGTTTAGTGGGTCAGTTGCCAAGAAAACTCTGCTTCTTGCACATGCAGGCTTTACTCTTGAAATAATGACACCATGAGTCACAGTGGATGTAGCTGTCATGAGAGATTACGGTTAGACTTACTTTGCCCTTCAGGTAACTTGATTCCAGGGAGCTGAAATCTTGAATGTGAGCTGGCGCATATAGTCTGGTTAAATAAGATTTAAGTACCAGCTAAGCTCTGGAGTGAGCTCTCTCAGTAAACAGTATTTCCAACTGAATGGGCTACATAGTCTGAAGCAATGAATAGCCAAYTAAAATCGGTGGTGTCAGGGTTAGGTTTAGAAGATTTTTCTCAGCAGGCCCAAAACTTACAAATATGGGTAAGTCAACACTGGAGAGAAGTGTCTATAGCCAAATCCAGTAAAGGAAGACTTTCTTAGCCATAACTCTTTGGGTATTCAGGCAAGGAGCTAGGCATTTTCAATGTTTAATTAGCTTTCCAGAGGAAGAGGAGACAAATGGGTCCTTGTCAAAATGAAGTAAATATTGAAAGCAAAATGTCTGATAAAAAAAAACAAACTGTCTTTCATTTAGAAAATGAACTTGAACAAAGAATTTCAACTATTTGAACCTATGTGAAACTGAGTGATTCAGTTTGGTATGAAAATATTGTATCAAAGAGAAAAATATTAATTTTAATTGCTATTCCATCATGCCATTTCTGACTCTTCTCAGAGTTTGAGAAATAGTCAGCGTCAGCAGAGTGAATCATTCGTGCTGCTTATAGCTCTGTTTGGCAAACTGCAAACAGCTATCTCCTGGGACTCCATTCCCATCTGTACGATTATCCCTACTGGAGGCCTTAGCTAAAATAAGGAAACCACATTTGCAATGTGCATTTATTCTGCTTTCTGACAAAATAAGAGTAGATGAATATAAAAAGTCTTCTGGAGATGGGATGTGGGACATTTTGGACAATGAGGATATCTGGAGAAGAATCTTTTAAGATATTGGAAGGGTGTTCAAGAATGTGAGGCAGAATTGTGGTCAGCAGAGGAATTTATGTGGAAACTTGCTGTAATCCTTGCAGTAAACACAAAAGGCTTTCTATATTTGGAATCAGAGGTAAAGTCAACAGTTAATCTAGACTAGCAGAGTTTATTCCTCACTTCTAATTTGGGTAATTTACGCATTCTTCACATACATCAAGAAAGTTTATCCACATTTCATTTTCCACTCCTCAGTTTTTTGCAGAACCACTATCCTTTCTTTGCTTCTTTAAGGATATTGAATTATCCCAGGACTAGAAAGTGACTCTGTGGGAATTTTACAGTATGAAACACGCAAGTCACTATGTGAGGTAACTGTAGTGGAAAAACTGTCGTATTTTCTAAGAGACTGAGCAGTGTACAGTAAAATCTGGAGAGAATCTGAATGCTTGCACTCGCCATTGATGTCAACTCTCAGGACATTGTCTTATGAACTGGAAGGTGTTTGAAGAAGTATTGTAGAGCAGCGGTGAGCTGTAGATTTAAAATAGATGGATTAAGAATTTAATGATATATGGGAGCATGTTACCTGAATGGATGACATCCTCCTGCGAGGAGGCAGCAGGGCACCAAGTAGGATCGC
>NW_020450632.1:10720-233030 GCF_003343035.1 Apteryx rowi
TTGGACTAGATGATCTCCAGAGGTCCCTTCCAACCTCAGCGATTCTGTGATTCTGTGATTCTGTGACATTTTTAATGTGTCCTGATACGTTGCTATGTATTCAGAGCTACTCTACAAAGTGTATTGGGTGTTTTTGCAGTGTTTTAATCAAAAAGGTCTGCCTCATACATCCTAAGAAAGAGTTGTTTTAATTGTTCTGATAGGTAATTTTGAGCTAGTACTTCCCTTTAAACGTCCTATTAAAAAGATAATGAAAGCACATCTCTAGTCACTCTTCTGGGGTTATCTGAGACTATCTGAACTGGAGAGATGGAATGACATTAATTCTGTTGCTTCTGAGGCTGTCTCAATGAATCAGTCTGTTCTGTCCTTGACAGTTGCCTTTCTATATATTATTGCCTATAACAGAACACACTGGACTTTGACTGCCAGCTCTGTCTAAAAGTATATGAAATTTTTGTTACCTGGATTCAGTTTATTTTCTAAGGGGAAGTCACTTTGAAATGTTCTTAACGTCCTTGATTCCGTCAAATATGCATTTGCTTCCTTAGCTTCACTTATTCAGTGATTATTGTTTGTAGATCCATTGAGGGAAATATGCAGGCAGATGAAAACTGTTAATAATGGTGCACAAGGCGGGGCGGGGGGGCAGGTTTCAGCAGCAGTATGATTAAAAAAATCAAAGTCATTTCCTGTTTAACATCAAGAAAATATTGCTGAGCTCTGTTTAGCTATTCCAACTTGTGACTCACTGTGCAAAGCAGTGTTGGCTCTAAGCTGTCTTTCTGTTTCACCCAGTACTGAAACTACCCTGGGAACCCTGGGAAGAGCAACAGGTTTCAGGAAATTGTTAGCTATGAAAATTCTCACATTTCTATGGAATTTTTTAAATCAAAAACTGAAGGACCAAAGAAGACAAAAGTTTCACTTTGGTCAAATACTTTTTGAAGAAGAAGATTCGAGTTTACCTTAATTTCTTCTCCAAATGAAATTTACTGCTAGTTGTAGTTTAACCAAAAAGTGCTGATTTATTTACTGCTTTGTCCTAATGGTCATTTTCTTTCATTCTATATAGGACTGAGATATTTAATCTCCCCCAAAGGAAGGATTTTGGATTAATTGGAGTGAGACTTCTCATGGTAATATTCAAGTATACACTTATAAGATAGGTCCTTACATGTTCTTACAGTTTGCTAAGTCATGTGATACTCAGTATTCTTGTGGAATAGTCAGCCCTATGATCTTCCCTTCCTCTGTTTTGTGGGAGGCTCTAAGAAGTCAATTAAAATACATGCAAAGGGTGTGGACAATTTGGGTCAAATTCAGGGATGAGGTAAGAAGTTTTGTAACTTATACATCACTAAGTGGGTGCCACTTTGATGGCCAGATCTTGTAATTTTCTGGTAGTCACTACTCTGAATGAAATCCAGCTACTTCATGGAAGCTTCTCAAGAAAATCACCCTTAGCAGCCACAGTCTCCCTGGTCTCGTTCCTCTGTCTGGGGTGTACATGTATTGATTAGGCTCTTGAAGTAAAAAGGTTCGTGCCTTTCCTGAAATGCACTGGCTTTATGTCAGAACAGAAGGGAAAAGGCTCTTGCCTTCACATGCAAGAGCGGAAAATAACTCTGGCTCTTGTGTGTTACTGACAGCATGTCATTCTTTCCCAAAATTCAAACTTTAGGGATGTTCTGCCCCAAAACAGCCAGATGGTAAGGTCTGTGGTATTATCGTTTCCCACTGCAATGTCAACAGAATTTTTTCTTTATCTCTGTGAACTGTAAAGGGGAAAGCCCAGTCATGAAGCCTTTTCTTGTCCTTATAAATGCCTAGAGACAGGAAGACGGCCTTTTCATCAAGCTTTAGCAATGATATATTTTCACCTTTACACCATTTCACTGCTTAAAAATTGTCAGTGATTTCAAAAGTGTCTACCAATTTACTGTTTCTACATTTTGAGGGAAATAAATCTCTCAAAGTCAAGCGCTTATTTATTGAAGCACCAAGATTTAAGTGGCCTAATCTAAACACTTTTTAGGAGATATGCCATTCTTTGACTATTGTTTGAGTCTTCCAGGTGGTTATACAATAGATAATACACTGTGCAGCTCATTAGTTTGATTATCAATAGACTCTTAAATGCTGAAGGATCTCTGCCATGGCTGGACTGACAACCAAAAAATTTCAACAGGAGAAATTTTCCCAGGGAATGTTATACAAAATTCTCATAAGGGACTATCTAATCCAGCAGAATATCTCCATGCTGTAAATAAATTTCAGACTAGGATTTATCAAGACTGCAAAGAGCACACCTTAATCCAAGGAAACTGATTTCARTATTCTTGCACCATTAGCTCCTGGTAGTTGCATTACAATAGGTATCACTAAATCTCCTTAATAACTGCTTCATGCAGTTTATGTTAGTACTCCAGTATGTATTTTACCCTGTTTTATACCATCATTTTTCTAGTTTTTTTTTCGGGTAGTGGAAGGAAAGTAAAAGTATAATTTATATTAGTAATTTTCTAATCTTGTTTCTTAAGTGCACTTCTAAATTCCACTGAATGCAGACAGATATGATATTAGAGTAGTTTTGATATATAAAATGTGCATGGAGATATACACAGTGAAAATGAATTGATACCTTTTTCCAGAACATAATATTGAAATAGTACATCAAGACAAGATCACAATGGTGAGAGAATCAACTTAGAGTGCTAAGTGGATTTCAGGGGAAAATTATGATTAAAAATCATTGTAAAATTCTCTTTTAGAGTGGAAGTCTCTTTCAATTTCTACTGTAAAAGAAGTAATGTATCCCTAGTAAAGCTTGTTGAAAAAGTTGTTGCTGTGAAACTATGCTGGCCAAGAAGAGAAAAATCTCTGTGGCTTGGCTTACAGAGCTATGCAAGGAAGAAGGAGGTATAAGGCATGCTTTAACTCCTCTGTACTGCCTGTGTATATCAGAGATTACAGCMCAAACAGGAAAGGGGCTTCTTAGAAATGTTATGGAACAAAAAGATGGTAGACCCTTGACTGCCATCATACCAACTTCTCCAGTGCCAGGCTAAAGTAGCTACTATACCTTGGTAGGAACAGGCCTGGAGAAAAACTCTTCTCTCAGGTATTTCAGTCATGCTAGGCTTTGGATAAATTCTTGTCTGTAACTGTGTTCATAAGCTACCTGCCGCTCCCAGAGAGAAGAATATAGCAGGGCTTGAACCCATTTGGGTTAGAGAGTAATAGAGTTGGTGAAAAGATCACTGTAATCTGGTACTGCGGTATAGAACAGGCTGAACTGCAGGGTTTGCTGTGAGAGATAGAGAAGGGGCCTGTTATTAGGGAAGCTGCTCTGCAGGAAGGGATGAAGACAGGTCTGCACAGAGAAGCTCGAGGGTGAATTAATTCCCAAGGTGGATGTTCTTAGACTACACCTGGTGCTCTTGGTGGTTTATCCTGCTGGGAAGCCTGCCAGCTTCCTATGGGTTAGGCATAGCCTACAGGTTGGCTTACTACTCTGCTTTGAAGTCAAACTATCTGTGCTTACTGGGCAGTAAAAACATGATTTTTATTAGAGTGTGCCTGCCTTAGTGCCCAGAAATTGTGTGGAAGAGTTCAATGATTTTGGACTCATGACACTACGCCTTGAGGTTGTCACATGGTGCAGGGGGTCCAGATAGCCATTGTGAATTCACCTCCTGGGCACTGCTTAGTAAACTACCTCTGGATTAGAGGTGTTCCTGATTCAGAATGGTAGTCTAGGGAGATTGATTTTTAAATCTGAGTTTACTGGGTCTTTTTCTGAAAACTGAAGCTTTGTTTTTTGTCTTGGAAATCTTTATTATTAATGTCTATTATTTAGCTGATTCTCTTCACACATATGTACTTCTCTCAGGGATAATGATCCCCTTCCCCCACATCAGACTCTGAACTTTTTTTAACCCGGCCATTCCCCTTTATAAAAATGCCTCTTTGACCTGAGCCATAAAGCAGTTGACCTTCCCACCTCCACATCCTTCATTCATATGCAATTCTCCCGCGACATCTACATGACACAGGCCAGTTTTATGAGTGAGTACAAAGAACAGTTAGGCATTGCTCACAGATAGTTAAGTCTATGTTTTAAAAGTCCTCAAGATCTGAAATGTATTTTATAGTATATAAAATATGACACTGCTGGGTTTTGGCATCTCTCTGATTGTTCTTTTAGGGATGACTAGGCCAAGTGTGGGCATACAGGGAGCTGGGAAAAAAGGCAGCCATCCTCAGCTCTAGTCAGATAAAGACTTTGTGTTGAAGACACATGCAGGACTGTGACAAATATTTCTCCTAGAGAAGTAACCTAAAAAAAAAAGGCAAAGTATCCCACTCCCTGTCTACTTGTGTACTGTAAGCCCTTGGTACAATAAAGAAACCCAAGAGGCCATAATTATGTTGAGTTTTCTTACAGTTTCCCCAGAATGAGAGCTATGGACACAGTACAGTCCTATCTTCAGGGCATGAGGCACATCTTGCACTTTAAGGGGTGTCAAGCATACTAGACATCTGACACTATGTGGTGCTTTTGGAAAGCCTTTTAAAGGGGCTTTTTTTTCCTTCACTGCTGTGACCCTTAGATAAACATTTACTTCTGCTAAAAAAATGCATCTCAGGTTATATTTTGTGAGTGCATTACGCTCACTTTTACACAGCTGTAAATAATAACAAAGGTGCAAGACAAATGAGGAAGCTACTCCAATACTTTTTATTTTGTGTAATACCAAATTTGTAGCTATCAGCTGCCATACAGCATGCAAGTTCTCCGTGTTGCAGCCCAGAGCAGTCTTACACTACAGAGAGAATTATGATGGAATACAGAGCACCAAATAGCATTAGTTCTTTCGGCATCTGGTGTATTGTGCCACCATATGTTGATCCCACATGGTGAGACTCTTCCTTCATCTAATATTACCTTTTTTCCCACTGCTGTTTTTGTAGGAGACAAGTGATCTTAGTGCAGTAGATGGTTGCATTTGTTTTGCCAGCCCTGTTTGCTGCAATGGCATCATTATACATCTCATTAAATAGTCAAGGTCAACCCAGATCTCCTCTGTGTGGTTCTCTGTGGGTGGCACAATAAGAAGAGCTAAATAAATTAAGATTTCTATAAATATTTGATGTCCTCAAAGAGATGAGAAGTAGCTTTCTTTTTGTTCTTACAGAAGGTTTTATGCTAGCACTGATTTTTAAGGAAACAGCCAGCTCATAAGATATGTTGAAAGGCAACTGTCTTGAATCCACATGCTACTTGAGTGCAGCACTGGCAGACCTTCATATAACAACCATGTTTTTATTCACACAGTTTGTGGCCCTTGATTCATAAAGTAATTTTACTCTGATAAGAGCATTCCTGTTTCCCTGCAGAGGCAAGATTTTCCACTTCATTTTCTGCATAAGATCTTGTGTGGATGATCACCAGCACATATTAACATTCATCTCATTAATAGGTAATACCTGCAGACCTGCTACTTGCAGAGTAGCAAACCTTTCCCCAACAAAAATCTCTGAGCAGTATGTCCATGGTTATGCCATGCCATTTCTGTCTTCAAGGGCCCCAAAAGTGTGCAATCAGTTATCTGGGAATTCCCTTGCCTTGTGGGAATTAACTGTTAGCAGAGACATGGCAAAATCATCTCTTTGCCATGAAGTCCCTCCTGCCCAGCTCTCTGGGTAGGAGCCACTATGGCAATGCCTGAGGGGTTATTGCGACTGTAGTCCTGCCATACTTACATCTGGACATTGTGTTTCCCAGAGGGAGTCGTTATTGGGTGATAAAAGCTGGAGCAGTTTAGGCCTGCTTGGACTTAAGTGTTGATTCGAACCATTTGTCAAGGGTATGAAATGGCAGTATACAGTTCTCTGGTATTTTTTTCCCCTTTCTCCGCTAGTACAGTTTGTCCAGGCTAATACATCAGAGCAATGTCAGTGAGTTTTGACCATGTCAAAATACAGTCCTGATCCAGGATAAGGATTAGAGATTAGTTTGATTTCTATTGTGCTATCTGTTCAGAAACAGAGCTTTCTGATATATGTTATCTGTTCTGCTTGATAATTGGTGGCAAGAGATGGCCCCTACTGGGCATAGAATCAGCAAGATGAAATTTTCCAAAATACAAATAAGTTTCCATTTCTTCCCTCTCCATCCTCCAAAAATAATGGATGTAGAGGGTCTGTCCACTGGGAGATTACATCAGGCTAGATGATATAGCTGTCTTTAGGATATAATTGTTCTGAATTTCAAAACAGGACAAAAGATGCTAATTTGGTTGAATTTGAAGTTGACCTTTGTAGAGAGAATACCTAAAGCAGGTCAGTAAGAGGGTTAATTAAAGCTCCAGACTGGAGTAGAGGGACTCCAAAAGTGTAACACATGGTGTAAAGAAGACAGATGACAAGATTTCAAAATATCTGAAGCATATTTATAAGAATGCCTCATATATTAGGAATTTGAAAACAAATGTAATGAGCTGCACTGGAAAGACATGCAGTAATTTCATGTCCTTTCTGTTTGTTCAAGCTGAAAATGTTGTTCCTTTCTTTTCATGTTTATTCCATTTCTAGAAGTAAACATTTTGTGCTGATTTACTTAAGACTTGCAATTATATGGCAAGGTATTGTAGGCAGGATGGGCGTGAATAACTTCATATTATGTGCTAAGTCCAAGGAGGAAAAGTTCCACTGACAGTATCATGAAATGTAGATATCCAGTAATAGTCACTTTTTGTAAACTGATATAATATTGTAAGTGTTTTTCTCTTGAAAATTGCAGTAGCAGCTCTGTCTCATTCTGAGCTTGAGTATAATCTCTGCCATTAAAACACCATAGTTCTATCTCACTTCTGTGGCTGGCAGAAGTTTTCAGTTCCAATGATCCATGGATTTAGTGTCTCAGTCCCCATTCTGACATATCCCATGGTAGCTTCAGAAAATATTGCATGTCTGAGCATTTATCTGGCAAAAAGCAAAATGGAATATTAACTTAATCCAACTAATAAGTACTTCCAGAACATTATCATGGATAAATGTACCCCAATAAACTTACTGAAGTCATTGAGTGATACTTTTGGTTATACTTGGACCAAAATGGCTCCAAATGTCTCATATGCATTCATTTCTCCCATAATCAGGATATCAAGTTTGTATGAAGCACCCAAAAAACATGCTTTCTTTCTTGCTCTGRAAACAGGTGTAAGGATTATGACCATTACAAAGCTGATTGCCTGGACTGATTAAAAAAGCATATGTTTAGGCCCTAGGTCCTCATTTATACTTTGGAGTTTACTTGCAGAGAAAATATAACCTATAAATGAAGTTTGCTATGTTACTTAAAATACTCTGAGACTGCTGGTCAGGTCTTAGCCTGCTGGTTGTGTTTTCTTGAGCTACTGGTTCTAAGAGTTACTCTCATCACAGCTGCATTTGAGTGATAGATATAGAATTGGCTGATGGACCTTGTATTGCTTGTCTCTTTTTCCTTGGCAAAATTATGCAAATTCTTGAAAATGCACCGGACATTTTTAACGATTTCTGCATTGATACAATTCTGAAAATTGCCATTCAACTACAAGACTCAGAAACAGAGTGAACTGTAATTGTTTCACAGCCTCCCTGGTGTGTAGGTTGCAAAACAAACTCTGCAAAAAGAAGGCTGAATCACAAGCAGTATCAGGCAGCTTGTAACAGACCTTTAAAAATGAGAGACGTCTTGTACCATTTGCCAAACAGTGGGGAAAGTGTGAAGATGACTAAGATGATTCAAAGCCCTTTTAAAAGCTCTCTCATGCCTCATCATGTTTAATTTTACAGAGAGTAATTTACTCCCACCACAACTTTTTGCTACATTTAAATGAAAATTTGAAAACTAGCATTAAGTCACTGTAGTACTAGTGGAAGATACTAGACCTAATCTTGGAAAGCTTCACTAGCCATGAAGTCTGAATAGGATTCTGGGGGGGGGGGGAGTGTGTTGTTAGCAATTGATTTTATGTTCACCTCAGGAAAACAGGTGACGACCCAATTTCCATCTTCATTCAGGATGAGGGCACAAGTCTACTTGCTTTAATGGATTTTTGAATTAGAATCTCAATCCTTGTCCCACCTCAGGAACTGTCATCATATATGCGAATTAATGTAGACTAGGATTATGGAAATTAGTCTAAGTGATGAAGGAGGGCCTGAAAAACTGTAAGATGAGAAAAAAAATTGTTGTTTGCCAACCTAGATTGTATTAAAATTGGTAATTTTCAATAGGGGCTACAAGATTGTATTGCTCATTACTAAATGCTGGTACAGCAGTTACTCCAGCCCATGCATTTTTTAAAACATAAGGGCAAGGAGTATGAACAAAGCAGTTACTTTTAATGATAGATTGCCTATTTTGTTATCAGCTCAACACACAGGGCAACATAATACCATCTGTTTTTAAAACAGATTTCCCACTGAAGTCAATGGGGAACTCTTAAAAACAGGTAGTATGATAAGGTCCCTTGTAATTTTATTCTTAACTTCTGGGATCAATGCCACCCAGTACTGATGAACTGTTGAAAGTTAGTCTCTTGAATTTTTTCAGAACTCTGATAATGTTTTATCTTCATGGCCAAAAAAGAATAATCTCAGGATAGATATTTTCCTGTCGGATATGTTGAGAAAATAATGCAGTTATTGCCATTTCTTTTTCTCTGGTTGGTTCCCTGGTGCTTGATGTGCTGCATTCAAAAGCTTTTCTTGTATAACCAATGCACTTAAAGAGTTCTGGTTTTCTCTTTATAGCATACTTTATTCTTTTATTGACCCCTTGAGAAAGAGGTTTGAAGTTGCTGCAGTGTAAATTTTTTTTCTTGATGCTGTAGGTATAGGACTCACTCTAGAAAGAGCCTTAGCTAGGTGGGTTGAATGTAGGACTGACAGGTGACCAGTGCAGGTGTGTGGAAAAAAACACTCAAAAAAATGTTGGCAGACATGCATGACAGCACAGCTCCTACCAGAAGACCAACAGGAGCTAGAGCAGGCACAAAGCTACTATCATATGATGGCCTTTAAGATGTATGTTTTWCCTTGACCATGTTTTAAAGCCCTCATTCAGGAGTACTACCTCTGTGAAGGAGTTTTGTGGAATTTTCTTCTGTTGTTTATGGTCATGGGAAAAGACCTAGAATTTGTATGCAACCCCCTCACCTCATAACTCCTAACTGGGAGAAGGTCTAAATAAAGGACCTTTAATAGAGACATGGGAATAGAGGTAGACAGAGCTTTGGGGGCTCATGATAAAAGTTAAGATTGTGACTCAGTACACTAGGATGTTCCAAATAATAACTTGGACTCCTCACTTATCTATTAACCAGAAATTCCGTAAGAAAGTCTTGTTAGCCTTACAGCACCATGGTGTCTCTGGACCCAGGTGCTGAGAGGAAAGGTTAAATCACGTCAGAGAGTAGCTGTACTCACAGTTCTCTCTCTGTAAAAGATCCTCTTTAAAATGTAGACATAGGCCTTGATATTGCAGACAGGAACACTGATAGTTAATTGTTTGCCTGCCAGTTGTCCTATTATTTTCAGGGGAATTTCTCTCTCTTATAAAGTCGCTTGCCTGTGACTCTAATTTAGCCATAGGATTCTTTATTTGCTGACATTCCATTGCTACAAATCCCCATTGTGTGCCAGTTTTTGCTGTTAAATCTACTTTTATTAACATGGAAAATGAAATAATCTCAAGGCCCTGGAATAATCTGTGCAGTGTTTCTTGTAAAAATGTGTCATATTTTCAGATTTGCTGAAACAAAAAAACACGTGCTTGTCTGGAATGCTCTCTTGCCTAGCTTCATCCTGGAATGATTAATTACAGTTGAATTTCAGTCCCTTGGAACTGAGGATTTATAATAGAAATACTGCACGGTGTGCCACTCCTGTCAGCTCTGCATATCCAGACTGGGCTTGTTGCATCAGGTTTCACTTGCATCTTAAATATCTTGCAATAGCTGAAGCTGTTGAGGGTATTTTCACCCTTATAAGTGTGCAGAAATCTTGAGTCATAGTCTTCACAATCTTGTTGGTATATACAGCAGTATGCAGGAGAAAAGCTCTGCGCTGCAAAGCTGACTGTTTAAGTGGAGGCTGCATGAGCTGTGCTACTGTCTGGCTCTAACCCAGATTCCCGTGACTGTTTTAAAGGGCTGAGAGCTCTCATCCTCTCAGGCATGTCTCTATTATTCTTGCAATCAGTAACTCATTTCTGAATGCTGGGAAGTAAGAATGGCCTTGTAGTTAATGTATAAGACAGGTTTTATTTCTGACTATGCACCATATGACTTTGGAAAGTCACTTTTATTTCCGTGTTTGCTTTAATTTCCTCCTTTTTAAAATCTGCGCAATAGGTATCTATTCCAAATATTTTTATTTCATCTACACTACTGTCTGAAGAAACTCATTTAGACAGGAAAACAGAAAAATGCAGCAAATGACACAGGAGTAAGTTACCATCCATCAGCTGCTCTATTGTAGGTTGTTTCTACATTGCTTTGGCAGCAGCTCTCGTGCTATCACACACAGTGTGACAGCTGCTCCACAGTGTCCCAGCCAATCCCACGTTCCATATTTTTGAGCTAGGGAACATGAACACTGGGTTGCAGAGATGGGGATCTATATTGYGTGCTTCTAGATGACTGAACTGGGATCCCAACTGAGGATGGAGATGAGTGGTAGGAGGCTGTGGGAGTGGGAAAGTGAGGGTTCTTGTATGAGACCAGAAGAAAGGTGCAAGGAGGACAGGGTCAGTGGTATCTGTTGTATGAATTTTGCACATAAACTTCAACAACAGAGGGATGAAAGACCACTGTATTGAGAGAGACCTGAAAACTGTGGATGACAATCATCTGCCTCATGAACACTTCTCTGCCCTACTGGTGCCTTGACATATAGTCAGCATTAAATAAGTTTCAGTAATTTCCTTCCTGAATCAAAAGGAAGGTTCTGGAGGGTTTTTAAAYTTATCTAAGACAACCATCTCTTAAAAGGAAATTATTTTTCCCAATGTTAGGAGAAAATATTATTGGAATTAAAAAGACTGAAAATGTCCTATACTTCTCTTTATATTTGATTAGTTTTCATTCTTTGTATTTACTTGTATTTCTTTAGCAGTCTTTTACTTGGGTTGTTCATACCAATGTAGGTCAAAACCCATTATTGATTCACAGATGTCACTGTGAATACCCGCTGATATCACTGGGGCTCCACGGAAGCATAAATATCTGTCTGCCTACATTGCACTGTAGAAATAACGGCTTTAGCCAGTTCTACTTCTTTCCTAATTATTTTGTAGCCTCTGCTTACACAATAGCATAAGCTTTAACAAAATGCTAAATTTTCTCAGCTGAGGCAGACATCACATTTTGAAACTGGATGGAAGAAGTGTGACAACTTTTTCAGATTCCCGTAATTAGCTAAGTCACAAGATGTGCACAGAGCACRTACCTATTTCTGTCCATATCCTGCTCCCTTAAGTTCTTAAGAGTTCTTTCTGCATCATTCATTAAATACAGATTAGACTTGCTGTCTTACCTAATCAAGTTTGCAGTGTGTGAATTTCCTAAGACTCTGGTGTCATTAGCTCATCAGTCACTGGGAATGTAAAGACTAGGAGTGATGGCTGTCTATGACAGGCCTGCGTTTTACTTGGTACCATATCCCTCTTGGGCAATTAGCTTCATCTGAGTGAGTCCTTAAGACACCTTTTAATAAAGCTTTTTTGAATCCTAGGGGGAATATCCAGTTCCTGTAAGCAACCACAGGCAAGGGTATGGTTTTTGAAATGCATAATATTTTTTGCTGGAGCACTCAGACATATGACCCAGTTTT
Source organism: Apteryx rowi (assembly GCF_003343035.1). Classification (NCBI taxonomy): domain Eukaryota; kingdom Metazoa; phylum Chordata; class Aves; order Apterygiformes; family Apterygidae; genus Apteryx; species Apteryx rowi. The sequence continues at coordinate 22,610 of NW_020450632.1, forward strand.
ATGTTTTTCCATTTCAGTTACTAGCAATGAACACTTTGGAGGGTATCATTTTGATCGAAGCACAAAGGATTGAAGACAGAAAGATAAAGCAACTATTGACTGAAAACAAAATATTTTTCTCGGCTTGATGTGGATTATTTGTTTTGGGTGGTAATTGGTATATTGGTTTTCTATTTTTTAATCCTCTCTAAGTCAAATGGTCTCATAATGACAAAAGTAAACACTTTTCTAAAGGTTTCTATTACTGCAAGCATAACACACTGAAGGACGAAAGGCTTTTCCTTCTCATGAATTGGGGTTGACATTTTTCATACAGCTAGATATATTGCAGAAGATAGATATAAGGCCCAGCTTCCAATAAAATATTATTAATATATTATTTTGATATCATATAACTTTATTAAATATGGTATGGTGGTTGTGTGACAGACCAGGTCATTATAACACTAAGATAATTATTCCTCAGTATGAAAATCCTCTCAGTATTCCAGAGACTTAGAATTTTTTCCTGTATGCTATTTTTCTTTTTGAAAGGCAAAGATTTTTTCATAGTCACATCTCTTTCTTTAACCTAGATAGCTGGTCAGTGCTTGTGAAATCCTCTGAGAAATGGGAATGAATTTTCACATGGGAAAGAACTGTCATTTCCATTTACCGGGGGATTTTTCAAGGTTTAGACAACTAGATGGAAATAGAGCTTTACTCAACAAATATTAAGGCTGGCTCCCACAAGTCACATAACAGCATGGTTAGCTTCCTTCACCGGAACAGACCCACTGGCCCCTCTGGCTCCCATTCAGACAGCAGCAGTGTCTGCAGAGAGAGAAAGAGATTGGGGCAAGAGTAGTTTACCCTCGAGCCTGTTATACTGTGAGCTTGGAAAGATACTTGGAAGATACTTGGAGCTTGGAGGCTCAGGCCATGTGGAGATGCTGTTACACATCGCTACCTTGGCAATCTCTCTGTTGACTCTCTAGAGCACTCTTGCAGCCTTGAAAAGCAGGAGTCTGCACCATTTATCATTTTCTTGTACCTTAGCCACTACAGTGGTTGCAAACTTAAAACTGGCACTTAGTACGAGGCCTGAATATAGCGCTCTCTGCATCTGCTTTGGTAATGGGAGTAGTGGCATCCTAGTTGCATATTCTTATCTTTAGGGACCCTCTGCAAAGTAGGAAGAACACCAATAAAGAACATTTCCTCTAGCCATTATCTCTATATGCAATTCCTCCATCCTACCCCTTCCAATCTATACCTCAGGATAAATCCCTAAATTGAAATCCAGAGGAACAGGAAAGCTGACCTTTCAGGTGGTCAGTCTCCTAACTCCACTCCTCATGGAAGGAGAATGACCTTCCTGTGCTGAAGTGTGAGAAGACAGTTGAATTTCAATTAATGGATGGGATTACTCATGTTGGTGATTACTCACATACATCAGAGTTTTCATGATTAGGCCCTAATTTTGTATATGCCTTCCCCCATATCCTCGACGAAATGATGAGTTATTCTCCAGAGGCAGAGAACACTGGGAAATGCAGAAAGCAGAACATATTTAAGAAGTCACAGCAGGAGCAGTGGTATTCATTCTGGGATTACTGTAGGTTTTATCATTCATTGAGTGTTTGTCTATGTCTCTAAAATCATTTAAAATACATCAATTTAAAAATGCCATTTGGCTGTGATTTCCATTACTAGTAAAAAACTATTTAAGAGATTCTGATGCACTTCTAGAGAGAGTAGGAGGAAATCATGTTTATCACCTTCTTTTAAGTTGATCTGCAAAATGCTGTCCTTTAAAATCTCTCCCAGGAACACATTCTGAGTGAGATGTTATTTACAGTTGTTCACTCAAGCCTCATTTTTCTCTTTTGTCTGCAAAATGCTGCTCTTGTTTTCTTTATTATTTCCATCTTCCTTCTCTGGGCATGGTTACTAATGGCCCTAAAATCAACCAAAAGACACTTTTAGTGTAAGTATTTAGAGGCCTTTCAGTTCTGATTTTGATTCAAGGAATATATTTTTTAACACTGGCATTTGAGCATAATGTAATCAGTCATTATTTATAGTGACTTTTTGAAGAAATACAATTAATAAAGTGTGAAGAGATGCATCATCAAAATTGCAATATTTATCATAGCATCACCTGATGTATTGTCCCATTAAATAGTCTCATGTTCTGGTATCAAGTCCAAGTCAGCTTGCCAGAGAGGCATTTAGCAGAGGAATGAAAAAGTTCTTTCCTGACCTTGGAGTAACTACAGAAAATAATCTGCAGCCACACAGTTTGGCAAAAACAGGGTTCCTGGCTATCCTTCCTCCTTTATTTTGGAAAGGGCAGTCCACTTCCACTGTCCTTGTCTCCTCCAGGTGCTCTGGAGGAGGCTAGCTGTGGAACAGGGTGGGACAGAAGATCCCATGAGTCCTTAGGCTAGCCTGCATTTGTCTTTATATATTTGGTGGCACATGATCAGCTAAGCATCCTTCATTGGGTAGGCCAGGCCTGGGGTATGCAAGGGCTGTGGGTTGCACTTCTTAAACTGATGAAGCATGCAGATGGAGTCCTCCCATGTCACTGAGAAGGTGGTAGAAGATTACTGCTGCTTCGTTTTCTGGAGTGAGCTGGTCCTTTGGACCTGACCTTTAGCTGGTTATGGGCTAGGAGATCAGTGTCCAGAAAAGAGAGTCTAGCTCTGTGCTCTGTGAAACAATCAGCCTTGGCATGCCTGTCGTGCATCTCAGAGGCGCCATTTGTGCAGCTCTATACTTTTGTGGGAGCACTGCAGACAGAGAAAGGTTTCTGTCTGCATTATACCCTGATCGATGGGATATCTTAGCACCAAGTCCCACAGGAACTCCTTTCCCTTGGGGGGAGTGATCTTGGGGCTTCACTGGTAGAAGGAGGCCACTATGCAGCAATTTTTCCATGTCTTTGAATACTGAATGATGTTACAAGACCCCTTAAGAAAAATATGTATTTAATCCTGTATGCTCTAATTACTTGTTTATTGCATATCCTCTTTATGTATTTCTTCTCTGTTTTAGAGTGTGAGCCTAAAAGAACAGTGACTGCCTCTTGCCATACACATACAATGCCTCACACAATGCAACATTATAAAAATACTTCTTAGATATTGCCTTTTTCAAAATGTTCTAAGGATATCTTGGCATTGTGTAATATGGTGCAGTGCAATGACAGCCTAGCTGAACAAAATTGGCTCTATTCTGGGATTAGGAGCAACACAGGTACACCATGTTAGCACTGAGCCCTGATGAGAATCTGGGTCTATCCACTCAGGTAACATAGCTATGTTGCTTTGGGCGCTGAACTGAAGTGACTGGCCAAAAAAGCTCTATGCTAGGTGAACATGACAGCTTGGGCAATACTGCATTGTAATCCACTCTGGGATGTGGACATGCCCTAACCAGCTTTTGTTCATGTCTTGGAGAAAAAAATTAGTGCATCTGTTAGTCCAAAATCAGGCAGGGACTTTTGAAAAGCTTCATCACTGTACCATTCACTGCTTGAAATGGAGTCATGATGGCTTTGAAAATGCATCCTTTGCTCTCATACTTTTATGGAGCTGGTGGCTGGGCAGTTTCCCAGCCTGTGAGAAGCATCCATGGAGTCAAGGCAGCAGAACTGCCCTTCGACCCATCCCTGTCATACTGAAAGAGGAAGGGGGGGCAGCATTGGAGCATCTGGTTGCCAAATAGATTAAAAATACATCAAACACTCACAGTAAGCAACTATCACGAGGTGCTATGTGACTGTATGTGACACTGTGGTTTGCAAGAGGCTGATGTTAGAGGGTCCATGTGAATCTTTCAATAAATCCATTGCCTGTACTTTTATCAGTGCTTGTTTCTACAATATTAGATTTGAAACAGCTGTTGCTCACCAGCTTTGAAGGGTTGGAAAATCCTAAAGCTATCATCTAGCGAGTGATACTCTTCTACAAACTGTCCTGACTTCTATAAATATTGCTGACTCCATGTAGGGCATTATTATCTAATCCCCCTGGGAGCATCTCTAATCAGTCTCCTCGCCCATGTCAATCTAGGACACATCCAATCCTTAGAAACAGCAGTGGAGAAATCATAAAATGTTCTAACACATGGAGCTGGCAGAGAAGTGCGAGACAAGATCACAAACTGTGCAAAATAAACAGTTTGCAAGTGAACAAGCTTCTCTCCTCTATCAAAGTGGTAGCCTAGTATCTTAGTATGACTTTGCATTAACACACTAGCCTTCTTTCTTTCTTTTTCTTATCTAAATAAATTGCCCTTTAATCAGAGCTGCCTACTTGGCAATAATACAATTGCCTACAGTCCATGAAATGCCAAATTCTGGTTTGTGATCCAGGTGGTCTCTTTTTTTTCATCATGAATTCAAAAACAATTCTCCAGGTGAAATAGGTGAAACTGTGATGTTACACTGGGTGGTGGTTTAAAGTCTGCTGTGAAAGAATTGCAAGACATAATTATAACCTCTTCATATATGCAAATAATGAAGAAGAATAGAGGTCAGGAAGAAGAGCTGGATGGTTACATTCACCTTTATCTTGATCAAACTTGTCATTCAGGAAATGACACGAATGCCAGGAAAATTGTTTTCTTCATCTCTGAGTTGGCCTTAGCAAATAAATCTTCCTTGAAAAGGCTGTACATTGTGCAAGAGTCCAAATGCAAAGCGTGAGTTTGTGAACAGCCCATATATCACTTTATGTTGTAAAGGGTTTTTCAGAGGATTTGTGGGGGGAGGTTCTCAAAGTTTCTCCGCTTAAAAAGAAATAAAAAAAGAAAAACAAAGAGCAAAGTTCCCTGGTAGAACACACAGGTAAGAAATTCAGCAGGCTCTTCATGTACGCCATGTGTATGACATAAACACCAGCTTGCACATTGTCAGGCTGAAGATAAAAGTACCTTATATTAGACAAACATATGCTACTGGCAACATTCCAGGTAAACAGGCTCATGCAAACAAGATGATAAATACCTGGCTGATGTTGGTTGTCATTGCTTACTGTTACTTCTTATTTATGGAGAAACCTTGAAGTGTGATGGGAGTTCATCAGAGCAAGTAGAAAAACATGGAGCTAGATTTTCAAAACTATTTGGTTGTTTCTGTGCAAGCTAGACCCACCCCTCACCCCCAGTTACCTTCAGAAATCATATTTAAGATTCCTGCCCTGGTGAGCTGATTTTTGATGTGATGCAAGGGATGGGCTCAATAGACATGGTCCACTGTGATGATGGATGGTTACAGAAATTGAGTTGTCTGTTCTTTCATTAGAGGCATGGTTACTTTCCTACACACCCTATGGGAAAAAATGTTAGTCAGAAATGACTAACAACTACGGTGCCCTCATTCTCAGTGTATGGTTCTCCACCTTGACCTGGAGAAGCTACATTACCACCCTTGTAAGCAGCAGCTCTGTGCAACAGCTGTTCCCTGTTACATCACCCATCTAGAACTCAGTCAGTCATGTAACCTGGCTGATCTGTCCCAAGGGCACGTTCCACAGTCGTCTTTGCACATCTGCGCCTGAGCTATGGTGTCTTCTGTTCCTCATCACCTCTTCGGGGTAGCTGCATGCAAGTCTGTGGGAAGGCCCACTCCAGGAGAATTTTTAAATAAAATCATTGTTATCGTTATTAGTGTTTTGCCTGACATATTAAAAGAGCTTTCTGGGGAGACTGAAATACCAGTCCATGCTACAAAGAATGTGTAATATAAAAGAGTGAAAGAGTCATTGGATGGAGACATGGATTTCCAATTTTCACCCTAACACCTAGATTAGAGACAGATAGTGCTTACCATAACATTTACAAAGCACCCAAGCTTTGATACTGGAATTCCAGCAGTGACCTGGGCATGTTCAGGCCATGGCTTCAATTAATATTTGAGTATTAAATATGAAACTTTTTATTGCAGCACTGGTTAGAACTTCACAGACATCCCAGGTTTTTACCCTAGCCTTTCGGCAGAAGTTCACATTCTCTATCATATAGTAGCCTGGATACTATTTAAGCAGCACAGGTACCACTGAGAATACCATCTCTCAGGAAGCCCTGTTACCTAGTAATCAGGATATCCTATCTGTCAAGATATAGGTTCAAATCCCTTAGGCAGAGGAGGGATTTGAAAATCTGGTGCTCTAACATTTTTTAATACTGCCATAACTTATAGTCTTAACAGGGTTGCAGCCTTTGAGAGTAAGTGCTGGCATACATGCGCAATTCTAGGAAACAGCTTGGTGTCTGTGACTGGAAACAAGCACTCCCTGCAGTTTCAGCAAAAGGATGCTACCTACTGAAATAAGGAGGTCACAAGTCCTTAAGTATAGTGTTTCCTCTTGGCTTGCTTCAGCAGCTTGAGCCACAGTGTGTTGGATCTATGATTTGCATTCTTAGAGGTATAACCTCGCCTGCATTGTTTAGGGGACATAAGTGCACAACTCAGGCCTGCGGATGACACTTAAGAGTCAGAAAGGTATTCAAGCTATACAACATCAAGAACCTAAATTAGCCAGTGTAGTTGTTTTGGAAAGAAATAAGCACCTCCAGAAATTAATTCAGGGAAACTGAACAAATGACCTTTGGTGAAGGAAAATTTTGTTTTTGTTTTGTTTTTTAAAGCAGCGGAAAGCTTTTCAAAGAGGCAGATACAGCAGAATTTTCTAGAGATTTTTGGATGCAAAGGTCACTCAGACTGAGAGTGCTTCATTCCCATCTCACATATTTCAAGATCCCAAGAGCTTCAGGATGTAGCCTGCCCAACTGATCTCTTATAGACTACAAAGTGAGCCTTGATGTGGCAGGATCACATTCATGTGTCATCAATTAAATGCCTTAAAATTTAGGACCAAAATCTTAATCTCATATCAGAATCCAATCAGAAGAGAGATTTGAAGATGACTTTTCTCACAACAGCCAGGAGTCTGGGAAGGAGGGCAGCCCCTTATGGGTTTGCTTGGATCCTGTGTATTTAGATCAGATATATATTTGAATATCTATTGCATATGCGTTCAGGAGAGCACAAGAAACCAGCTGATATAGATCCATCAATGGAAGTTATTGGAAGCAATTTCTCTCTGGAAAATTTTTCTGTTGAAATCATTCATAGAGATGCTTTACTGTGAGGCTAAAAAAACAAACTTTGGACACACAGTCTTAAAAGATTTGATCCTGTTGGAGAAATGGTTTGGGTAGGTGTTCTGCATAAACATGGGGCACTTTGCTTTTGGGCTGTCACAGAAGGGCAGTGTTCAAGCAACCATTTTAAAGAAGCTCATTCTTCAATATGATTTTGTTCAACATTCTTGTGAATGGATTTTTTTATTATGCAGTCAACTTTGACAATAATTTCTAGTGGTTGCTCAAAACCAGTACTTCCTTCTGTTGTCCATCAGAGAGATACTTACGGAAAATTCCCTAACATACCCTATAGGTTTGCATTCATCTTCAGTGTCATTGAAATTGATACCCTGTATACTGTATGTTTACTAATTATGTTTAATATACAAGGATATGAACAGAACAATAAATTAAAGCAACACCTTGGAAGCAAAAGTATAAGTATAGTTTTATTAGAGAATTTATCTAAAATACAATATTATTTTCCTTTTTAAATTAGAGCATATATTATTTCAATGAAAAGATACTTTGTATTATTTCTATGGTAATAACAATTTTTAAAGATAATATTTATTTTAGGACTTTTTTAATTAAAAAATCCAACACACTACCATTAAGACATAATTGAGGTTGTTGATAGCATGGGTAAAAATGTAAAACAATCTTAAAAATATTTACATGTCAGTTTCTTAAAATCTAAGAAGTCTAATTCTCAATATTCACTTTGCTTTTTTTTAATCTCAATACACTTTTTTTCCTAAGTCATACCTATATTCTGTATTCCTGTGCTTTTGTCAAAGCTTCAAGTTATCAAGTTAGTTATGCATACTATGTATGTGGATGAGGTTTCTTAAAATGGCTTATTCTGCTATCACCATATCCTCTCCCAAATAGCAAACATACTGTTACACCAGTGTCAGTCGTGGTAATAGTCATCAAGACACACACAGCCTCTCCCTCCCACCCCACCTCCCCCAGCCCCCCACGATAAGAACCCCTTTCCTGTTTGGCCGAGAGCCTTTCACATTTCATTAGCTTGCATTTTAGATGCAGAGCAGAAGAAAATAATGGATCTGGGAGACAAGATGTTGCCAGGGCACACATGGCAAAGGTTTGAATTGTGCTTAGCAAAAGGGGCTCCTCACAAACACACTCAATTTCTAACACACTCAGCACTGAGGTTACTGGAATGAAGCTCTAACTTCTCTGCTCTTCAGAGGCTGACACGGGCGCCAGTTGTCCACCATGTGGCACACAGGCTCGTTCTCAGCACTGAAGCAAAGGCCACGGATTTTGCACATCTGTGGGAGAAAGCACAAACATCCTGAATTGCATCCTCCTGTTTCATTGGGACTATTTGAATTATTCACCTGGGGCCGGAGCCAGAGGTTCATCTTATTTTGCCAGTGCTAATGGGCTAGAGACTGCATCACCAGCCACGCGATGCACCGTCCACAAAAGACTTCATCCACATGTACTGTTTTGGCTCTTTTGAAGGCTGGACTTTTTTGGGCACTTGATATTTTAAAATAAAATTGACCTGATCCTTGGGTACAAATTAAAACTGCCAAATTCATTCAAGAGATCTTGATTTTCAAATAGTGTGAGAGGGGAAACTCTTCAATGTCTATAGGAGGGTGCCGTAAGGTTCTAGTGCTTGTTCCTAAAGTAAAACTGGCGTTTACAGAGTCCAACATAATAAAACCATCATGATGTCTAAGGGGGCAGCTGCAAAGCTAATAAAAAGAAGACTGTGCCAGAATAATAACCTGCTCCAAATGTGATCTCACAGTCAACTGAAACTGCTGACAGAAATATGTGGGAGGGATACAGGCTTCTGTAACAGGGTGCAAGACAGGCTCCTTTATCCAGGGAGGACAGCCACAGGCCAGCTCAGGAGAGGCCTAACCTTCATGAAATGACTGGAGCAAAGTTCAGAGATCGACCTCTTCCGACAACTGCTGTGTCGGTACAGCAAATGATAATGGGCTTGCTACACCCTGCTGTAATAACCAGCTTTTATCTATCTTTAGAAAACCAATTCAACTTAAATCCAGTGGCAATACTCTGCTTTATGGCTTCTTGTTTTGATTAATTTTGGAATGAAAAGGCAAGCTGCCACACGCACTGTTTTGATCTCAAATTCATCTTTGAAATGTCGATTGTAATATGGAGGGGGGGAGGGGGGGAGAAACAACTAGTGCCTTTTACCACCTGTAGGTGGTGAAAGTAGGTGTAGTAGGAAAAACAATCCTACTTTGGTGAATATGCTCCTGCCCCATCATTAAGCTATATTTGCATACCTTAGGTTATCAATAAGAATCCCAATAGTATAAAATAAATAAATGGTATCAACTTTAAGGCTCCCTTAAAAGTTGCAGTTTATTAACAGCAATCATTACTATAAATTACAATTATTTCCAGTAGTTCTTCCTCTTCATGTATTCTATCTTTTATTACATTACGTTCCAGAACAGATCAGTTGCATTTTTTTCATATGAGCTGAATAAACTTCCTAGAATTGTGCTAATACCATTGCCATTGATAAAAGAGATCGAAGAGTTTGAAGCGTAAACTAAACCCCTTTAGGGCGAGTTTATATTTATAAGCTTTATATTCTATTTATAACTTCCAAGTACACAGATGCATATCCAAGGATGGAATCTTGCCTCTATATAATTTCATTAATGGATGGGCACAGAGCTAGGACTGGAAGTGATTTAATCTGCAAGAGCTCTGTCCTACTAGGAAGTTCCTGTCCTCCACAAGCTGCACAATGGAAAGAGGACTGTTTTTAGATAGCAGACAGACTTCTGGAATCTGCAAGGTTTCTCTCTTCCAACAACAGAGTTTTGTTAGGGTTGTCACAATATTGTGTGGGATTTCCCAGTCTGTTCTTCTGGGCTGAATAGTCCTTGTACAACAAGCTCTGTGTGCCCTGGAAATGCTGGAAGACCTGGTAGATCTACCAAACATCTACAGATCTAGAGTGTGTGCTGCAGATGCAGAATAAGTGCTCTTCAGATGCTTGGTAAATCCAGTATTTTAAGGGTAAGTATATCCAGATAAGTGATTTGTGTGTGTAGAGCAAACCGGCTAATGCTTAAAATACATATTAGACTTGCTGTGCATGTGCCACACAAACGGTCTTTTCATGCATTCTACAAATTTCCTGTATTTTTACTACATGGCAGCTCCAGCCAAGGAGCTGTGTATCTGGAAATCCTGATTAAATTTTTAAAAATCCTCAAATTTTTCCTGGACAATAGTCCAAACAGCAAACTCCACTTCCATACACAGAAGCACAAGTCTTGCCAAAAGAAGATAATCACTTCAGGTATATATTTTTGACATGTGATGCTAGCTAATACCCTGTGTAGCTCTGCAGTAACATAGCTGCCATTTCAGAGAAAGATCACCCTGAGGGCTAAGCCAAAGCAATCAATGTGATTCCAACACAAATCTATTGGCACTAACTATTGGAGACCTACCTGCTCTGCACTGACAGTGATGGGCTCCTTCAGAACATGCCAGATCACGCACTCAAGCAGAGGAGGAGTSGTCAGTGAGCCGGGGTATGTCCAGTACTCTCTAGACGCAGGAAGCAGTCCAGTAGGGTCAAAGTTTGTGAAGGAAGCTTGTTTCCCCTACAATAAAGAAAGGAGTTGAGTTAAAGTCCCAGCTGGCATACACACAAATGGCTTGCAGTAGTAGTCTCTTATGAGAGGTTCTGTGTTTGGAGAGAGAAAGAGGAAAATGGAGTTTGGCACACAGTGTTGGGTGCCTCCTACAATACATCTGGGGTTAAAGAATTTCAGCACCTCATTTCTTATTTTATAGGACTTTCAAGACCTTATTTCTGATTTCAAATGTTGAATTCACATCCTCCTCTCTTAGAGATATGACTTGACCTTCTCTATAGGAACAATGCGATCAGTTTCAGATGCTGTGTACACTGATCACACGGGAAATATAGAAACTGGGAGATCTGTGAGTGTCCACTGAAGTAAATGGCAACAGCCGTTGACCTCAAAATGAAGCCTGATGACAAAGATGGAGGCATAGTCTCATTCTTTACCATTCTTATCTGCATTTCTCATTGGCATGGGCCTTTACTCACTTTGAGGGTACTTAATTACTCAGTGAGTATTTTTAATTACTCTTTACTCAACTGATTAAGATCACATATACATTGCACACAATATTTAAAACACAGAGAGGCTTTTTTTTTTTTTTTACAGGTTACATAACCTGTTCAAACTTCTCATCTGGACTCTCTCAGTAAAATAGCCAAGAGAGGCATGTCCAGAAGGAAATTTATCCCACAGGTGCATTTTGCCTCTCTCTTGCCACTGTCTTTAAAAGGTGCATAGAAGAGTAGTTCATATCATCCTGCTCTATAGGTTTAAATGCAGCTGAAAGACAGATAAATGTAGTCATAGAGATATAAAATGATCACAGTTTCTGAGAACTCCCTGCCCTCTACCATAACTTCATCTGAATCACTTTCGCATTTAGGAGTACAATGGCATCAGTGCTGATGGCAGCAAGGCTTGTTTTACTCTCATATATATAACAGACTGGTAAAAAGTAAATGATCCACTTTCTGGAGAAGATGACACAACACAGTTGTAACTGGTGGCAATGGAAAGAGACAGCATGTATTACCTTGGTTTGAATGGAGTTCAGAGCATCAACAACTTTCTGTATTTCAGGCTTAGCATTCCCCACCTGTAATATAAAGCACATGAAAAGAAAGTAATCATGCACTCTCATAATATGTTACAGTTCTTGAGGAAACATTTTACAGTGCATTTTCCCAGCACCCATTCCTTACGTAACAGGAGTACTATGGTGAAGGGACTGGAACTGGCCCTTTAAAAACATGCCAGCTGACAGCACAAATGGGTCAGCCAAGGACAGTGGACAGAATAAAGTTATTTTCATTTACAGTACGTGGATTTATTTTTGGACTTGAGCTGTTCTTTTTTTGTAGAAGTCACCCTCCTAACAAAACATGGCGAGGCCAGAACAGAGTGCACAGTGCTGGGGCACAGTCACCTTCTTCAACTAGCTGTGAAGATAATTCAACCAAGACAAAATACTTTGGACATTTAACAATGACAGGAGAGGGAAATAGAGGTTATTTAGGCCTGTCCTACCTGCATATTCATACATACATAACTGTGTAGTTATGCACATCATCTTTTACTGGGACAGTACCACTGTCATGGTGGAGGCAAGTATACTGGGCAGCCAACAGGGCAGCCACACTGATGGAAGGCAGTCATACGCCACTGGCAATAGGAAAACGTACAATTTTTGTATGTAGAGAAAGTCAAGAATTTGGAGGATCATCTAGTTTGCTCTGAATTTATACAGTATAGCATAATGCTGCCTTAYTCTATATTTTAGGCTCTAAGGTCCTCCTGCAACACAGTGAGCATACTGGACTAATCCAAATAATACAAAAAAGGGTTTAACTAACCTTCATGAAAATGCCTACCACAGCCAAACCATCAGGATGCTTCACAGCTTCAGAAAATTTACCATATTTTGTGTTCCAGTGAACAATATGGAGCTAGGAGCAAGGAAACAAGAAGCACTATGAAGAATATATTCCATCCATAATATTTTACAAATGAGGATGCAGGAAAGTTATTTATTAAACATTAACAGCAGATGGTGTTTTACTGCTGGGATTTAAAAAGTTTTGTGTACAGTTAAGAATTTGTTGAATCATTCATCTACTTTCAGGTTTCATTTATGCAAAGAGGTTTCTGTCATGCATTATATTTTACTTCTCACTCTTATTCCCAGATGAGTTTTAAATGCAAACCGTGGGCTGTATCCTCCTKCTTTTAGTCTGGTGAAACTCCTGTTATCTTCAGTATGAGCATTCCCTGCACACAGCCTGCAGGATTTTGATATAGTATTTTAATGCTATGTATTCTGGAGTTCTTGTCAGTATTGAAAGACATGTTTGTCCAATGTCAGGGAAATAATGTCAGACATTAATGTCAGCCTCTACAGGTCTGACCTGCAATCTAGAGAGTTTTTAAAAAACAGTCCTGTCCTTTCCTGAAAAACCTTTGAAAAGAGTATGAAATGAATCTCCAGGTCATGTTAGCCAGGATGTTCCTTTCTTTTTGGTTCCCCAGTTATTTCTAATAACAATGAAAACAGAGACTTTTTTCCTTCTCTGAAAGTTCATCTGGTCTTGCTGTTCCCCCTCTTGTGAAATGAAAAAAAAATTGTACTATTCTGAGTATTTTCAAGTCAAGTTGAGCAAGTAACTATGGTACTGTGAGCAGATATAAGGAGATGGCAAGTTTCTTGGATAAGAAAAAAGATATCTTTATCTCATGAAAAAGCAGCAGAGCAGGTGAATTTGTAGGGCCATTTCTTCTGTCAATGCAAATCACAGCTATGTTCAGTCAATGTGTGCATTTACTGCAAGGGTTAAAAAAGTCTGTCACTGCATCCAGTGCTAGATTTCTAAAGAGGGGACAAGGAAGGGTGGGATGCAAGTCACTAAAGTCACTCCATTTTTGTATTAAGACAGTAAGACAGTCTTAAGGAGTCCAAGGCATATTCAGAGTCATAAGGCTTAAGAGGTCAGCCAAAGTGCCTCCATGGTATCACTTGGCTACCTGCCTTTTCCCTTGCTTCTCTGCCATCAAAAGATGAAAGGAGTTACTGCAAAAATATTTGTATTTTTATATAAAAGTCTCTGATATCAAAAACTGAAGGCAGAAAAAGTGGGTGTGTATGTACAGAGGTGCTGCAATTCTGTTTCTTCTTAATTTCCAGGAATTGTCAAGAAAGCAGGGGGAAAACAGAGATAATTAGTGTGGGCTTTTCTGCTTCTGTAATTTTTTTGATATGAAGTAGCTGAAAAAAATTACAAGGAGTCCTACATTTCTAATCTCTGCTTGTGGAAGAGATAGCTCCTGAGGTAGCATTTTACCAAAGTCATCTATGGTAACTCCCCCATCCCCACCCCCAGTCTCTGGCCCCAATAAGATTTCTAGGGCTGCTGCAACCATGATGGAAGATTAAAATGAATAAAATATTAATACTACACAGAAGAGTGAATGAGGCAAAGAACGTCCTACCTCTGCATCATACTTCACACCATCCACAGTGTGCTCAGACCCTTGGCCCTCACAGGATCCCCAGTGAATGTGAAACTGCACCAACCTATAGACTCCATCCAGCGCTCCACCTTGCAGCACTGCAAAGCAAAGACCCTGCATTAGCATCTCCCACAGCCTTTGCTATCAAGTTTCCCTTCCAACTTGAATGCCCATCTCAAGTCTTTCAAGTGAATTACAGTTTATTACTCTGCATGCTGCCATGCTACTCCAGTTCATCTTCAATGGTACATTGCTGCACTAAGCCAAAATATATAATAGACATATAAAAATGTAAGTGCCTTTACAGTGGGTGTCTCATCAGCAATTTAACAGGCATGCTAATATTACAAGGTGACAAGGATGTTAGGAAGAGCTGAGGATGTAACTTTTCTGTCACCAAATAAATAAGAAAAGCCAAGAAAAAGAATAGACATTGTGAGAGGACTACATAGAGTTATTCTATGAAAGTACACTTGGAGACCAAGTCATCTTTCACTTACTTATGTACTCTGTCCCCTCATTTTAGGCACTTTATTCATTTAGACCTTAATCCTGCAAATCATGTAGTGGACTGGATTGAGTAAAAAGCTTTTGGCTCCAGATTAAACCTAAGCACCTGCTTTCCATGGGTTCCTGTAAGGCAAAGTGCTAGGCACAGCGCTAGGCACTGAAGAGACAGGAATTTAAAATCTCTTGTTTGTTGCATCTTTTACTCCTCAAGAATGAGTGGTTTAAAAAATGGTGGTGAGAGTGGTAATATCTACAGAGACAGATTTTTGAAAACAATCTGGTTTGGAAATGAGGTGCTTACTTATGCTCTCTGCTATTTGACATTATTCCTGCTATGTGACTGATGTAATTGGAGTGCCCAGCCACGCTTTCAATTATACAGGAGTGAGCTCCCTTGAGCTCCCTTATTCCACTTGCTAGTTTTAACCTTGTACTTAAACTGAGACCAGTCACCATTATGATATGCAGGATCAAGACCTAATACTGCAAAATGCTCAGGGCACAGACAATGTCTTCTCCAATGCAGCATAAAGCTCGGAACAATGACAAATAGTCCTGTTAAAAAGAGCTCTTTATCTAAATTATTAGAGCAAGGTTTCACACTGGGTTTTTTTGGTTTTGTTTTGGTTGAGCATGTAAAATTCATACTTAAATCTTTGTTTAGGGTGTTAATATTTGAAAAACAAAGGTATTTTTAAAATGTAATAATTTGAAGTGTTACATATCCTAGAGACCAATCTCTCTCTCTCTCTCTCCCCCATATATATATAAATATATATATATATGTATTAAAGTGACAGAAGAGTATTGACAGCAGATATTACATATAAGTGTGCTCTGGGTATGTGCCAAAAACAAAATGTTTCTGTGGAGTAAAGATGCTTTCCTCCCAGTTTGCAAATACTGTAGACACATAACTATCACTGTACGTGCATGTGTGAAAATGTAAATCAAACGCAGATAGGAAAAGCTCGCTGTCTGTTCAGGTTTGAATAACTCTGATTATATGCAAGCATGTACAACAATAGCCATGGATACTTGGCAATGGAAGAAACTCAAAGTGGCTAGAAGGATTTGACTAAAAAATTGAAATATAAGAAATTTAAATGCAAGATATATAAAACACATTAGTTTCCACTGTTGTGCCTTATACATGCAAAATTTGGGTTTGGAGGACAAATTTAGCATTTGCCTGGGTGTCCTTCTTTGGCAAATAAAATCAGAATTAGAGGTCTTCCAACATGCATTTCTCTTTGAAAAATATGAATGTATGTTATACTATAGTCTTTGTAATTTCAGACACCATAGCCAACATTGAACAGACCAAGACTTACCCTACCTATTGCCAAGCTATGTAATGTGAAGAGGAATGGCTGTTTAAAGTAATTAGATAGGCACATATTTAATTGTAYTTTTATATTTCTACATGTACTATATGCCCAAGAAGCGTAGCTGTTTCAAGCACAGCACTACAAATGAGAATAATTTTTTTCATAATGGCTACTGCGAATTTGTATTGGTTTATTTTTAAAATGAAGTAATTGGTTGCTATATCTTTACAGATGCAAAATAGTCTACACAATATCATGTATCATTTTAAAATGATGCCATAGAGTTTTAATGTTATAGTTTCAGTTCCCTTGGCTAACAGACTAGGTGTTTGTTGCAGATATAAAAGGACTGAGGTTTTACCATCCCCGAACCTCAGAAGGCACTAGCGTAGCACATGTTAATCTGCCATTATTAATCAATGGAAAGCATGCTGAAAAGCAGAACCATGCAATCTTCTTAAATCCATTTGCAGTGTTATTTCTACACACAGTTTGCTATACTTTTATAAAATTCAAAAAATGCACAAAAGTCTCTTTGCAGTTTTTGCTTACTTTTCTCATTCTGTGGTTCTCAAATCCAGCACTATTTTATTTTGACTCACAGCAGAGCATTCAAAGAAAGTAATAATTAGATTAGTGCGAATGAATACAAATTCAGCAGGCTTAATTACACAACAGCCCTTCTTTTGCTAGCCGACATTAAGCAGTTATTATTTTTTGTTACTACTTCTCAGCTTTTCCGAAGAAGTAAAGTTTAAAATTAAACTTAAAAGGCAAAGCAGAAATGTTGGAGCCTCAGTTTTCCCAGAACAAGTTCTTTTAACCATGAATAAATGTTATGAGCCTTTGGAAAGTAACAAGTCCTTGAGAATCAGATTAACATTCACACTGGGGACCTCCCTATCCCTGTCCATGTCACCTGCACATCGATTCAGCCTCCATTAAAGACAGAAGTCCAGCCCTTCCATCCCCTGTTTTGGAGGGATGAGGAAATTCTGATCCATATTTGAGCATCTCAGAATTAGCTCCCTTCCTTTTGGAACTAATATTACCAAACACCTTGGAAATGCACTGGTAGCTGTACTCCCTCCTGTTATATAGCACAGTTGCAGAAAGCCACCTGAGACAGCAAGGCAGTTTTGCGCAGGGGCACTGCCTCGCCGTCACACAGGAGCCAGCAGCCCCCGTGGCACCGCAGCRCAAGCTCATTCACCACAGCTAACTGCATGCACAGCGAAGACAGCACTGGCCAGTGTGGAAAACACATTCTTTTCTTATGATTCTTCCTTTTCAACAGATTCCTCTTTTTCAACAAAAATCTGCATCAGTAACCTAGTCTTCATAGGGGTGTAACAGTCCAAGCAGTGACAGTTTGAAAATGCAACTTTCCTTCTATTTGACAGTTATGTGCAATGTTACAATGAGATAAATTTGGGGCTACTTTGCTTACATTTAAACATGGTCACTGGGTTTTCAGCCTTCTGCCATTTACTGAAGTAATTATATTACTAATATCCAGTAATTATATTGCACTGTTACGATCTCAAAACATTTTCTAAATCAGGCGAACATCAGTATTAGCAGAGCTAATTTGGAAAATCAAATGATCACATGAACTGTTCTATTAACATCTGTGGGATTTCTTGGATAAAGAAGGTGAACTATATTTGTCTCCATTACACTTTCTTAGCATATTTGGCAATGGACAGAAATCAAAAGGGCATTTTGTTGCATCTGGGATAGCCGTTTACTGAGGCACACCACTTCACTGTTCTATTAAAAGGCAAGTCACTGGGCAGTTACCTTTCCCTTGTAGAACAGAAACAGCTTTGAAAAATACACTGTTGATCACTTTGTATAATTTTTAGGCGGTGGTGGCATCTGCATGTGTGAAGTTTTGCAGGAATACTGTGGAATTACTGTTATTATAGTTACCTCCTATGGGATGTTCTCTCTATATAGAGCAGGAGACTAATGTATTCATCAACGCAATAAACTTGTCAAAGGAATAATCCAAATGGCTAAACTACAAGATTGTTTCTTGAGTTAGAATGAATTACTCCCCATAATAAAAACTAGTGTAATAAGAAAAATGCTTAAGTTTGTCATTCTGAGAAAATACAGAATGAGAAAATGTTCTTCAAATGGAAATCATTGACAATAGAGCTCCTTCTAATAGGTGAAACAAGGCATCCACTACAGCATAACAAATGTCCACAGTTCAAAACTTAGGAAATTTAGCTCTAATTCAGATACCTCTAAACAAAAACCTAACAGCAGAACAATTCTGGTGTCCACCATTGAGGACAGCTCTTTTGCACACACTCTGCTTATGCATATATATGCACAGTACATACATTAGTGTTAATGTTCTGCAGGCATCTGTTTATACAGACATTTACATGACAGAAAACAGGCTTTGAGGAGGTAAAGTAAATAAGCATTACTTGAAAAAAAAGTCTTGAGCACCATGCACTATTAATGGCACAAGGAGGGCTCTTATGAGGATGCTCAGGGATTAGCCTTGTGTTCTTATGCAAGGATGGGCTTCCCCATCTGACAGACTGGAGAGTTCAGCCAGGGTGAGCTGTCATTTCTGTGAAGCATAGAGTACAGAACGTCACGTTTTTGGAGATGTTTCCTTCCTTATGTTATCTCTTTCAAACATTCCTCTGAGGACACTATATCATGATAAGCAGAAGAGTAAGACAGGACCTAAGCATCCGACTGTAGGGATCATACTTGTAGAAAACATCTGTAATGGGTTTCACCAAGAGGAAAAACTATGCAATTCGTATCTCTTAAAAAAAAAAACAACCTACTCTGACATTGCTAGAGGGTTAGCCTGATAAGGCACCAAGGATGTTCCAGAGAGATAGACCAGAATGAAACATCTGTCAAAATGTACCAGGACTGCATACGTGTGCTTCGGCAGCTGGTCCGTGATTCTGGCTCACCCCACCTGAACTATTTGATACAGACTGGGTACCAGCCAGAAAGACTGACTTGCTTAAGGACACAAAGTTATTTAGGTTCTTGACCTTTCTCCTCAGTCCTTCACACCATATGTAAAAGTCCATTGTACACCTGTGACTCACACAGGTATACATGTGGGAACGTTTGTGGCACATCTGAGTGTAAATGTGTGTTTGTAGGCATCTAAATGTTTGTGTGTCTGTACTTGTATGAATGTAAGCATCCACTGACCACTCACAGTGCATTAAGGAGTAATGGCAAGTGAAGTTGCTCTTTGTGTATTAAGAGCAGGCAGACTGCATTTTATTCTTAAACTATTTACAGATGCAGCTTATGAATATTAAACAAACATGAAAAACACACATTATGTTATAAACAATTTGTTCACATTATGATGTAGGCTGGGAAGTATTGCTTCTAATACAGAAATGGAACTATTCAGTATTCGTTTCAATCAACCACAGTAAAATCCACTACTTGCTGATACCGGTGCAATTTTATTCTCATGTAGTCTCTTAACGGGAGATTTCTGTGGGTTACAAGATGCTGTAGGACTCTCTGATCAGCCTTCAATCCTGACATGTTTCACCCTGTAGGAGCCATCAATGACTTAGTAAGTACCAAGCTGAAAGCATTAAGATACTTTTAATCATAACAATATGTCATTGGCTTTGCTCTTGGTGGTGATAACTATCATACTAATTGCAATGACTGCTCACAGCATTGAAAATTGTAGTGGACGTGGTGCTCATATTACTTTGAGATCTGACAGAGGATGTACAAACTCAAGGAAGGTAAGGGTAGTACCTTTAAGTACACACAAATCCTTCATGCTTGTAAGTAAACGAACAAACATACCAGTTGGGAAAAAATGTCAAACAGAGTAGCCACAGTGATGCCTGGCACATAACTTCATTACATTTTAAAAATAAACTTTTCCTTAACTTAATGGCCCTTAACTTAGCTGATAACAGTTGACTAGTTCCTCCTGGTTTTGTACTAAGTGTCTCTAGAACAGGAACTTGAATGAAGGGGTAGAAGYCACCATGCTTTCTGTATGCACAATCCAAGTCAAATATCTGCTTGGAAGTCATATGTTGGGGGTGGGGGGGGAAAGCTGCTGCTGAAAGCAAAGGTGGTGTCCTTTGAGCTATGTAAAGAAATGAAACATGCAGGACTAATCTCAAGTTCTGTTGTCTTCCTTCTCAGTTCCTTGAAGCACTAGAGCTATACTCAAGTCCCCTACTCACTTAGGCTTTGCATCTTCTAGTGACATTAGTTCCACAAAGAAATGACTGAATGTGATCACACACCTTCTGGGACCTCTGACCTCTAGTCAATCAGTGGAGAAAAGTACTTGTGATATATAAGTAGGTGACTGAATTAAGTCCCCTAAAGCTATAAACAATCAGTTCCCTGATTTATAATTCAGAAGGGTTAGAACATTGCTTAGGCCATACATACTGTGGAGCTTCAAGCTCTTACCAAAGTGCAATATTATTCTGGTACAGCTAATGTTAGATTTTGAAAGCTGGGAAGCCTAAAAATAGACCTTCTGTGGCAGTGACTTTGATTAAAAGTTCTGCCTTAAAGACAGCAGACCTGCATGTTTCTTCCTCAGTTGATCCACTGCGGTGGAACTGTAGTAGAGCAACAGTGGCACAAATGTCACTGCAACTCACTGCAAACCAAGCAGTGCTAACRCACTAACTGTTGGATAACCAATATGACAAAATACACTGGCCTGTTTACAGTGAGTCATACTTAAAGAAAGACATTTGAATAGTGTCCTTCCATTAATATTTACCATTGCAGGAAGAATCAGGTGAAAAAATATTTGATTACAATTATTGAAAGTCTCCTAACTGGTGCTAGTGCCAAGATCAATCCAGTATTTTGATTTCCCAATGTCTACTCATAATTTTAATGTTCCACTAATGTCAGATTTACTTTAGACTCTATCCTGGATTTCAATATTATCTCTTGAGCAGCAGCCATGGAGGAAAAGGAAACAAGTAAGAGACTCAGCCACAAGGAGGAATTACTAGTATATTTATTTAGTAATGGCTACAGAGGCTTACATCATAAGTTGCAATTCACTTCTGTAAGTCTATAGCTAAGATAGGGTATTTTAATATCTTGTTTTAAAAATGAATTGCTGATTTACTTTTTCTTTTTATAAGCTCAGTAAATACATGATCAGAAAACACAGAATACAGTGCTTACAGTGCTGTGAGCACTTCCCAGTTGAATTTCAGGTTTTATGTGAATCATGAAAAGTTTTCTGGGGAACTTGCACAGAGAACAAACCATACCGCATGTTACAATCTTCTTTTGTGCACTTTAGGCTTTCCTGAGCTAAGTCACTTCCTGTGGTTTTTCAGCTCTGGTAAGCTGCTGTTTACTTCTATCTTTTAAAGTGAGTGAAAGTATAAATATTTCCTTGTGGCAGACTTTTTAATATATAATGAGATACAAATCTCTCCTTTACTATAAAGTTCCCAAAATAAGGTGCATTTATCATAGTTCTGTGGTTATTTCTGAATGCACCATTTGCTTCACTCATATGCGGAAGAGTCAGGTCCCAAGATACAGGAACTTGAATTTGTAGTTTTATTCTGAGTGACACTTCTATCATATAGATTTTTTGTCCTTATTTAAAATTATAGACATTTTAAACACAAATGTCTACAAATACCTACATTTTCACTGTTATTAAAAGACAGTGGACATGAGAATTTAACAAGGAACCACAAGAGATAAAGCAGATGAAGAGAAACTAAATAATAATTTTCTTTCTACAAATAGGTCTAAGAAAGCGTTCCAAAAAAATGAAAAGGAAAAAAACTGGAAGACAGTCTTTTACCTAGGAGAAAATCATGGAATTTCAACAAATAAAAAGTAATGAAAAATCTATCAGTATTTCTTTCCTTACATCACTGCTACCAKCTAGCAACTGTAGAATATGAAGAAAATACCTTCAGGAATTGACTTAGCCTCTGAAGTGTATTCTGGCACATAAGAGCTGACCCATAACCCACAAAATTCAAAGACCGTACTATGAGAACCGAAATACAACATTTGGGTGTAACTGCTGAGGAAGAGGGTTTTTAAGGGTTACACTCAATACTTTGTAATTTTTAAGCAGTTCTAAAAAATTAACATGAAAGAAAAACAAAGTCAAGTTCTAAAGCTATCATAAAGATCTTCATATCATTTCACTTTTGAAACACCATTGTAAGACAAAATCGTATAGGTTATAGGACATAGGTGGGATAATTATAACCTGAAGCAACATTTATGTCTGTAAAGCTCCACCTATTAATACGGAGATCTTCTAAAAGGCAGAGAAGAAGAGATTTTCTTCTGCGAAAATACATTAGTCATATAAGTTTTTATGTTCAAAAAGTTAATTTTTAGTTTACAAGCTTACTATGCTAAAGAATATAGACTGGATATTATTTTAAGAAATACTATTTTTCCTCTTAGATTTTTAGTTTCTCACTGATACAAGCAGAAGTTAAAGACCACATATTCTTGTGCACACACACATAATATAACAAATACATACTTCTTAATTTGGGAAGGGAAATATTTTATCTCAAAATTTTGAATATTCTGATATTCACTTATTGTTACTTTTGAACAATGGTATTCACATTATTTTCTGAATCAAAGAAATAAGCAACAGTGACTTCCAGAGAGTTTTATCCAATCACGTATTTTAGCTTTTGTACTTATTTTTACTATACTATTACTACCTGTAATTTTTATTACAAGAACTCATTTTATAAACCACTAAGAGCAGGAGTCTTCAAGCAGACATTAATACTCAGAGCTGTAATCCAATTGACTTCAGTGTCATTACACATGTGCCTGAAGATTCTTAATGAATGGATCTACTTCTTTGTGTAGAATTACTCATGTGTTCAAGATTATTCATGAACAACAATCTTATTACTTCATTTTGTGCCTACTACCACAGATAATTCATTTCTGTATATGGGACAGCTCATAGGAGCGAGTACTGTGCTTGCCTGTGGGAAGTATTTACAGGATTTTGTTTGATTGTTTTCTGTAAAACATAAGAGAACATCACATAAATTCATACAGTTTCTCCCTGTGACTGTTGCATGATGCCTAACCAAGAATTTGGTAGATACATTATATTGTTAGTATCACAATTCTGTAAATAGGAAGTGAATCAAGCACAGTCAAGTCAAGGACAGCTTTATTTCATGCAATGAAAGTAGGTTACCTAGTTAAATGCAGACAAATGAAGCCATTAAGTGTGCTGCCAGGTAGATTTTATGCACTGTGATTTTCAATAGGAAGTAACATATGAAGAATCCATCCTTAGGTGGATTCAGAGATCTCTAATACTTTTTTTTTTTCATTTAATACTAATCTGTTTCTGATGCACTAATGGAGCTACTGTGAATGTTTCTACTTGCATCGCCTATCCTCCCACTCTGAGAGCTGTGTCTCTGCGTAGCTGTCAGAGGATCCCTGTCACAGATGTTCTAGTTCTGCACTGACTTTTCTCATAAGGAGCGTTCTTCCTACAGACATTTCTTTAGATTATTATATGTTTCTGCAGGGTTTTTTTCCTCCCAATTTACCAGGTACGTCTTTCCGAAYATATACATGCACAAAGTGGGTCCTGATTTTCATATGTGCTGAATACCTTTGCTCCCATGAGAACAGAAATTGTACATAACACCATTAAAAATCAAGACCAAGATCAGAGCCTGCAATAGTTTTGTTATACTGTAAGGACCTGAACCTGTTTCCTTTGGGTTCAGTGAGAGCTGACTCGCATATACCTGGTAAAAACAAATACATTTCTTCCATACTTTGAATAATTTACCTTATTCCTCATGACATTGTTAAAATTCGCATGCTTTAACTTCAGCTCCTCTGTGCTTCAGAAAAATAAACACTATGAAATCAGAATACCTTTTTCCTTTTTTTCCAACTATACAGCTATTTATGTGGATGCTCTGTGTAAATTGTATATACAGACCTACGCGCGTCTATACATCTGTGAACCACTTAGCTGACCATTTAATACTGTTCAGTATAAAGGTCATCACTAAAATACAATGTTAAATTTTTACTGTGATGCCGAATATGCTGCTGTTATAGTTATATTACTTGTATTTTCAAAGAACAATATTTTTGTAGGCATGGTTAATTTGTTTTCAGCACCATTCCCTAAATGACATTGCCAAGGAAAAGCTCAGGAAAAATAGGGCACTTGCTCAAGCAAGTTAAATCAGGCAGTGTCTAGAGAAGGCAGTGACTGTCTCTACAATGGGATTGTTTTTGCTTTCTAAATTAAAAATAGAGGCACATTCATTGTAGCAGGGTGATGATTTTTGCAAATTTAGCCAGCTGAGAAACTACAATTAAAGACTGAGCCTACAAAACCCTTGTTCTGACTGGCCTCGACTCACATCATTTGTCCCATCAGTGCAATCATTCCTTTCAGTAAGGATTATTAAGAGGTTTGCAGGATTTGGTACTTAATTTGACTGTAGAGTATAACCAATAGTAAGACACTGTAGAATGGATGTCTATTAGCAAACTTTGTAGGAATGTGTCAGATACAGTCCTATCTTTATCGAGAAAGCTCRGAGTCAAGAAATGTCAGGCATTATGCTTCTTTAAATTACCTAAGAGCAAAGCAGTATTTTCCAACCTTTCCTCTGTTCCTGTACTAAAGCTGAAAACATGTCACATTTTGAGCCTTATGGGCATCAGAAGTATAAAATAATTTTTGGTAACCAAAGAAACTATTTCCAAACTATTTCTATTTCAAATTAAGTTTAATCCTTTGCTGTTCTAAGACCAATTCCTGTAATGTATTTTGTCTCTTATTTTAACCATTTGGCATATAGCTTACAGTGCCCAAAGTCATTCTTGTCAAACTATGTTACTTTTTTCTCTTGTACATCTGAGTCCTGATCCAAATCCTTCTGATTTAAACCAAAAGAAACCAATTCGCTTCTCTGGTATTTGGAGCTGGGTAGCTCAAAACTGCCCAGATTGGCTCAGTCTTCTTTAAGAGGAGCTCAGTTTTCTGAGCAGAAGCAGTGCGTGATCCTGATCCCCCAAGGGTTGAATCCTGCCTGACCTTACTGAAGCCAAAACACCACTGTCTTCAAAAAAGTCCAAAAACTTCATTAAATATTTTGTATAGTATATTAGTAGCAGCATTAGTATACTAGTAGCAGTTTTTCCCATCCCTACCCTGCAATGTCAAATCTAGCATCAAAGGAAAGACACAAAGTTGAGGTCTCACCTGACTTGTCGGAAGAATCGTCAAACTCCACGTTGAATGAGTGCCCGTTGTTGACTATGTTTCTAGCTGTGGAGGCATCGTAACTGAAGCTGAGAGGCTTCAGAGAGGAGTCGTACCTGGTGGACTTGCTCTTAATATCAACAGGGGACTGGCGTTCTCCATTGGCAATGGGGAAGTTCTCGTGCCAGTGAGCAGGTCCTGCAAGGCAGCATAAAGCAGCTCAGTAGGAAAAGACATAAAGTTCAGGGGACATAAATGATAGCCCTCACTCTAGAAATCTTGATGCTTTAAATGCATGAGTGAAAATTTAACACTAGCATCGGTGTTTAATAATGTACTATGTGTATGGGCTCTCAGAGCTGGCAACGCAGATGAGGGGAAATCCCCCTCAGGGGCCAAGACGGGCACCAGCCAGGCCCTGAGCGCTGGGGGTTCAGGCTGCTGTATTGCTGGGGTATCCTTCTAGAGTCCATCCCATCCTGCTGAAGCAGAGCCCGCCCTCCCCTCTTCCTTGTGTTGTTACAGAAGTAAAGGAATGACAGCAGGAAACCAGAAGATGCTTCAGGCAAATTGCGAGGCGCGCTTGGCTCGGTGCTCGCACGCAGGTGGCATCTCAAGGTTAAAAAAACCCACAAAACCCCAGAGCCCGTTCTCAGGCAGGGCAAGGGCCGTGTGCGGCGCCGCATGCCCCCGCGCCGAGCRGGCACAGGCCGGCGCCGGCTCCGCGGGGACGCGCCGGCAGGTGTCCCGCGTCCCGCCGCGCCGCCGCGGAGCCCGGCGCCCGGCCGGAGCTGCCACGACCTCGGGGGCTCCGTCCGCCCGCCCGCCGAGCCCGCGGGGCGCCGCGCACCGCCGCTGCGGCACTCACCGTTGTGGCTGCCGTAGCCCCAGCGATGGGACATGGTGCTTCTGCCCCGGCGGCACCGGCGCCCGGGTGTCGCTGGCTGGCTGCCGCAGCGCCGTGGCCGCGGCCGGCGCTCAGGGGCTTTTATAGGCTCCCGCCAACTCCATGCCCCTCTCCGCGGCCGGAGGAAAGGGGTGGGAGCGCGGCCGGGGGAGGAGGGAGACTCCGCTCGGGGGCGGAGAGAGCTGTCCCCTTATAATCCGCGGTCCTCGGGGCGCCAGCGCTCCTCCGCGGCCGCGGAGCTGCGGAACCGGGGGGCGGCCGGCCCGGAGCGGCGGCGGCTGTCCCCGTCTGTCCCCGTCGCCGCATTGCGCGCCGCGCCGCCGGCACCTGCGGCGCGGCCCGTTGTTACGCGGCGCCGCGCGTAGCGCCGTGACCTTGGGGACGAGGCGGGAGGGAGCGGGGAGAGCGCGGCTGCCGGCGGCGCGGAGGACGGTCGGGCTGTGCGTGTGTGTGCGCGCGGGCGCGCAGCGGTGGCGGCGCGGTGTCCTGCTGCTCCCTGGCGGGCGGCGCGGGAAGGAGCCGCAGCGAGGGCAGTTGCTGCCGGAGGGAGGGAGGGAGGGAGGGAGCGCGCGCCGGGCGGGGCAGGGGGCGCCCGCCGACCCCGCCGCGCGGCCAGTTTCTGAGAGGTGCCGGCTTTTGAAAGGGATTAACGGGGAGCTGGAGGCGGCGATCAGCTCACTGCGCGGAGGGGATCTATGGTCACGTTTAAGAGGAAAGGGGACATTGTTATTACTTCCTCCTGTATTTTTCTAATTACACGCAGAAAAGGAAACAGCTCGAGCTACGCTTATATTCACATTTTAACATTTAGGAAATAAATACTTTGAGAGTGGTTAAACTACCACCCTAAGGAGGGACTTGCGAGAACAAAATTGAGCAATACATATTTTAAATGTTTTTATATTGCTCAACACTCTCATGTTTTACTGCAGGACAGGAAGGATCAGACCTTTGACAAATGACTAAATTTAGTCATATGCTGAGTCTCCTTGTTCCTGCACTGCAGTGAGTCTGTTCGTACGCGTGAAGCAACTCATACACAAGTGGCTTTGCAGGAACCCTTCACCATCCTTCATGAATGCTTTTCTGTGTCCTCTTGCTCCGGGCAATTTTTTAAGGGAATGGCATTGTAAATGTAATATTTTTTTATCCCATTTTCTTGTTGAGACAGTTTATCCAAACATGGTTCTAATTTTATTCTTTTCTGAATAAACYACATGGGTCCAAATTCTGTTGTCAGTGAGCTCATTGTAAATTTAATAACAACACCAGAATGACTCCATCATTTACATTCAGCATTGTAAAATGTCTGTCGTCTGCTTTTATTTGTTAAGAGAAAAAAAAGTCTATTCATACAATGTGGTTACTATTGCTAATAGCAAAAGGAACCATCTGAGAAATTGCTTATAAAAACTGAAGGCATATCTCAGACTTCTTCAAGTATAGGCAGAATATATTTAAAGCTTATTACTGATTAACACGGTGTGTGTCCTCTCACATTTACATGCTTCTATTCAAACTGATTCAGCAACCATGAAATGGAAATGTGAAAGCAAAACCATACACACAGAAGTTATTTAGAAGTGGCTGTTGTGTATGTGATATAGAACAGCAACTGGAAACATGATGGAAATTTATTAGAAATTCCTTGTTTGCTCATTACAGACCCTTTTTGGCAATCACTTAGTACCTTCTGATTGTGCTTTCCAAGCGTACTGACAATCTCTCATAAACACAAACATATACAGATTCATATAGTTAAGCATCCTTGAGGAATAAAGCAGAAAGTATCCATTTATGTTGCCATTGCCTGTGAAAGGAAGGAATAAGATTTCTGTACATTTCAGAAGGCTTCCTTGCATTTAATCCTGTTATAAAAAAATCAATTGAGCCCAATTCCTCTGTACTCTCATATGTCAAGTTTCCACTGACGTCAAAGGGAGCACCACATAAAGAACAAGCACAAGATTAAACACGACACAGTGTTTGGCATGGTAGGCTTCCTCAAAGATCTACGTAGGGTTCCTACCAGGGAAATGAAGTCAGTCAGCAGCAGCACCAAGGGACAGGGATTTTAATTATCTGATTCTTCCTTTTATCACATTACTTCTACCACCATGCCTGCAGTACCTGCATAAGCACACACAGACATACAGCCACAAGTAGAAGGTCCATAGTTCTTAAACATCCATTTTCTTGGCTCCTTCAGCACAGCTAGCRCTTGCAGGATAGAGCCCATGCCAAGAAGCTGCTATTGAGAGCCTGGCACTGACTTGGGCTAGTAGATCCCATCCTCTTTTTCTTCTATCTCCTGCCTGCATCAAGCTCAGATTCCTCTCATCAGTGAATACGGCTTCATGGCATAATGTAATGCCTTGAAGAAAACCATAGGTTAGCTTTGAGTGAAGAAGTTGGATACTGGAAATACATACTCAAGATAATACTGCACACTGCTGAGGCTTCCTAGCAGTCTCAAAAAGCGAGGTATACTAGCAACAGTAAAAGGCATAATATACATACAGCACCTGGACAAGCTCCAACATCTCACACAGAGCTACACTATGCTGCATAAACCTGCCCCTTTCTGCTACAGTTCTGCTGAAATCAGTGGAGTGACGCATCCCAGTAAGGCCTGCTTGCACATACAGAATGTGTAGGAGCAGTTCCTAAAGCAAATGTTCACAGATCCTGTGGCAATAGAGGCATTATAAATACATTTTGGGCAATACAAATACAGGGAACAGATTAGATAGTTAATGTTTGATTACTCACGACTCTGACAGTAACATATTGGGTAGAAGAGACATCAGTATAATCTTTTCTCCCATTTCTGTCATTAGTGGTACCACTGTCAACAATTATTGACTGTATCTGTTCTTTTGATTAAAGCAATCCCCACATATTCCTGGGAAGGTTTTTAGAAACTAAGAAAAAAAAAWAACAATTTTTCTTCAGCTCTCCTCTGTTTCTGTTGTTTGAATATACCTGAATATGGCAGACAAATATGTGTTTCTAGATTTGATGGTACTTTTGAATCATATTAGTAAACACAAATACAAGCTGAAAAAAGAATAGTCAGTAATTTCAATAAGTGCAAACTGTTCACTCAGGTACCTCTACACAATTTTTGATATTCATTCCTTGGCAAAGGACAGTGCAAAGCCTATATCTCACCCATTTGAATCCTGTTTTGAAAGCTTATGTGTCACAGCACACTGTTGACTCTGTGCCTATGGCTTATGATGTTTCCTCAAATATATTATTATTATTATTATTATTATTATTATTATTGAAGCACCACAAATGTCAACACAGAAGGAAAAATGGCACATATCCTTCCCTATCAAAACTTTCTTCTCCTTTGTAGTCAATTGCCAAATTCTGTTAATATTCTGGCTGCAGAAGTAGTGCGTGAAAGACATTTACCAACGAAGACAGGATGGTTACACCAGAAGTAGATACAATGATTATCTTGTAAATCAACCTTTTAATTTTTATGTCAGATTTTCAGCTCTGTCTGAAAATCTACTTGCAGTCATTTTTTGACATACTTGCTTCTGTCCCCGCTCAGTACTGAACAAGACCCGGAAGAACTCTGCATCATTCTGATTCATTTCAGCTATTCTGTGAAAGTTAAACAAAAATATGAAAGTTAAAATAATACTTGGTCCTTCAGTGAGGTCAGGCTAGAGCCCTTCATTGTATTACAGAAATAATCATTTGCTACTCATTTCTAATGAGAGAATAATACAAGTAACAATGCAAACTTCATGACCTATCAGTGCAGTAGAAAAAGACAGCCTGCACATCTACTAAGTTCTGGCTATTGCTGATACTGAAATACACATTTTGATACACTTTGAAATACACAGTATTTAAGTAACCTGGTATGCAAAAATGAATGGGCTTGACTACACAAACAAACTTAGTTTCCAGATTAAAGCTTTCTGTCATGATTCAAAAAAATTACATCTACATGCTAAAGTCCTACACAATGGAAATCTGATGTCAATAAGGGCATTTTATTCTTCCTTATAGTTAAGTCCAGCAACTTTAGGGAAATATTTGTGTACATGCCTTCTCATTCCAGTCTAATGTATCAGCTCACCAACCGTACTCCATGATGTTCTAAAGGCCCCACAACCTGCCCTTTATTTGTCTGGTCTTTACAGCTCCAGATGTTATTTCCCTGCTCATGTGCTAGTCTGTGTTCTCATCCTGACTTCTCACCTGCGTACCTTTTTGCAAATACTCTTCATCAGTCTTACAAACTACTTGCTCATGATTTCTGCAACTGACATTGCACAATGTGGTGAATTTGTATCAAATCTCACTGGATGTCTTTATTACCAAGAGGTATATAAGAATATTGCAAGAAAATGGCAGCTGGTCACCAGCATGGCTCAGCACAGCACTGCACAAACAAAGGATTTAAAAGTCGCTTGTAAGCTAATCAAAGTCATTAACTTCTAGCTGGTCATTAGGCAAATTACTTCCTATTCCTCTGGGAACAAAATCTTGGCAAAAGACCAGCACTTTTTGGAAGATACAGGAGATAATCTGCATGAAGCCATGGTCAGAAGGTTAGAGATTTCTCTTTTAAAGAAGTTCCCAATAGCCAGAAAGTCTGTTGTTTGCCTCAATGACGTCACTTGGCCCAGTGCACAGCCCCTGCCTTGAGGAAGCTGTGCAGAATGCAGCAATCAGTTAGCTTTCTGGCAGAACAGATCCTGAAAATTGTAGCCTCATGTCATTCTCTATACCCAAGCTGCAGAGCTGATAATATACCTGACACGGTGGTCAGCTGGGATTTTTGCACAGAGAAGAACCACTACATGCAAATGCCATGCCTTGGTTCAGGCAGAGAGAGGGAGGGTTTTGTCAGTAACTGATGCAGTGTGGGAATCTCAGAGCTGCAAAGCTTTTCTCCAGCCCCCAAATAGTAATCTACAAAGTGCAGGTACCTCAGCAATAATATCGCTTGGATCATATTCTGGATAGGCTCATCTTAGGCTTCTTTTCTCTCATCTTTTTAGAGACTCCTTGTGTTCCTAATCTGTGAGATGATGTCTGCGCTACATGTGAGCAATATTAGATGCCTCCCAGTCCAAACACCACAGTGTGGCAATTGCCTCACAATTTATAGGGTGAGACTGTTCCACTCAAGACTGTGAGATATCTGTTGTTTGGGTATCAGAGGGCAAAACCTATTATATTGAAATAATGAATTGTGCTGAGATAACAAGTGGCTTTTTGCATGCACTTGCATCAAACTGTTATATCCAGACTTAGTGTAACATTTCCAACTTCAAAGAAACCTGTTCATGCAGGCAAAGCCTAAACTACATACATTACCCTGAACTGGGAAAATATGCTTACACTGCATGTAATCAAGATCAGATCCTAACTACAAGAGAAGATTTAAGTAGACAATATAAATATCAAAGTGAAAATGTCAATAGATCACCTATATAAAAAATGAAAAAAAAACACAAAGCAAGCTGTGAATTTTTCAATGGATATCTGGATTTAAAAGTTACACCTTGTTAGAACACAACACATTTTTACYATATTGGTAAACTGAGTAAGCATTGGTCCAGATGAAAACAGGTAGCCTCTTTCCTCTAGCCAACAATGTTTCAAGCAGTGCGTAAGTACACACATGGTTTGGACTCACCAAATATTTCCACTCTAGGAGCTCTACAGAAATTGCAGCATGAATTAGAAAAGAATTCTCAAAGACAGAGAGTTCTCAAAGAGGGAAACTTCCAACAACAAAGAAAAAGGTAGGAAATCCATTTATGAAAATTGAACTACAGAGCAGAGAAACAGTAACAAAAAGAGAGGAGTACCTAAGAATAAATGTTAAGAGATAACTGTGGAAAAAAGGAGGATCTAGCCTTACATCTAAGCACAGCTGAATGACATTTTAGAAAATACGGTTTGTGAGAAAGCTTAGTGTATACCATGGTATTAACTGTAATCATGCAAATGTTCATATACTTGAGATATTTTAGGTACGTGAGTAATTCCACTGGGTTCTCTGAAGAGTTTATTGATGCCATCTGCATGCTAAATGTAAATCAACCAAATCACCTGCACTTAATAAAACCAAGCACATCCCTTTCACTTTCACTGCAGATAAAAATGTAACACAAGGTGTGGCAACTCCTTACCTTTCTTTCCAGTTAAAAAAATACCATGTGAGGTATTTTGTTTCTATTATTACATACAGTGACATATTCTGCTTTTGTTTGCTGAATGCATAAAGTGAAAAAACTGAAGATTACRTTCAACCAGATATTCCCGTAAGGGACTTTCTAAGTTTTATTTTATATTAGACGAACACTAAGCTCTGTATTTTAACATAAGAATGTTGCTTCTCAGAATAAGGAGTGTAATTAAAGAAGGTGATCAGCTGCTCTTTTACTCAGTGGAAGAACTTTCTACTGCAGTTATAAACAAGATGTCACAAAACAGCTCATGGATTCGGAAAAATAATTCAGGACATGCAAAGGGGCTGTGACTGCTACGTGTAGCGCAGTGACTAAGGAGAAGTTGCACAGGAGCTCTGTGAGTTGCCCACAGGATAGGAGTTAGGATTGAAAGCCAGTTCATTACCCAGAAATGGCTTGTGTTCTGCACAGAGATGGACTGAGGCTGAACACAAATGACTGGACTGTTCAGACCTGCTAAGTGCCATGTCACAAGGTAATAAATACTCAGTTGATTTTGTCAGATTCTCTTGGTRAAGTTTCACATTCAAATGAGTATTAAATTGCAGAGCAAAACTTTTTCCTAAAAACAACAGATCTTCATCTAGCTTTACCTTAAAGCCACAGAAAACTATTTACATAAATCTGTGATTTTTTGCCATTGATTGGTGTAAACAAGAATGATGGATATGAACCCTAATCTTGGACCCAAAGTTTACAGTTGAGGCCTCTCTCTAATTCTCATGAAAAATTGTAAATTGGACCAGGTGATCCTAGCAGATTTGTGAACCTCTCACAGAATTGGATGTAGTTTCAAAGTAATACTGAAACCTGTCAGGGTTTGCAAATACTTCATAAATCAATAAAATAACCACAAAATACTTATTTTTTTATCTCCTGGGAAAATAATTAGGCTTTGTTCTGACAAAATTTTCATTGGTTTGTTTAAATTCATGTCTAGGAGTAATTAATTGTAAGTGTGAAATCTATTTTGTTATATATTTCTGTCTCAAGCTGCCACCAAATGACAGCTTCCACATTCCCAGGAAAGGGATAAGAGGCTGAGTTACTGGGCAAAGGACCTTCAGATTTTGAAGGGTAAAATATAAGTCTGGATTCTAACAACAGATAGTAAAGTGATCTCAAATCTCTGTTTCAGAACCAATCCTTCTGTCCTTTACACTATTATCTGCTCACTCATTCTCTCCTTCTTGGGTAATGTATTAACTTTATTACCTTACTTCTGTTAGTATGGTATTAGGTGTCTTACTCAAGTATAAGAAAACAAGCTACTGGCTTAAGAGAGAATGTTTTGGAGCTTTTCCTGTTCTTACATTTACATACTGATTTTTGGATTTTAAAGGCTACAAAAAACAATCAGAAATAAGAAAGTCATCATAGTTTGGTTTCATTTACATTTCTTGTCATCCACTTCATCCTCCTTTTTCTCATCCCAGAAACATATGACAGGGTCTCTCTTTCTCTCTCTCTTTCTCTCTCTCTCTCTCACACACACACACACACACACACACTTAACTTTTCAGGTTGTTTTTTGAATCTAATGTTATTTCGCTCTGTTTTAGGGAGGGAAGGGGCACGTTGCATTCAGCAGTGATCAACAGTGACTTCATTCACGAAAAAATGAAAATAAACTCACCTGCTTCATTTTTTAGTTCTCCTTCCTTAATAAGATGCTTCACTAACTAGCAATGAAAAATCTGGCATTGGAAAATCTGGCAGTTAAATCTTGGTGATTTAAAAATAAATTACATCCACTGAAATTCAAAAAGGAAAGCTCATTTATGGGTACTATGTATGGTTAAGACTTTGTATTTACTCAGCAAAGGTTTAAGTCTAAATTGGTGGTTTCCCCTTGCTGATGGTGTCTCTTAAATAAGTAGCATCACTGGTTAAACCTACCATGTGGAAGGCCTTGTATTGAAATATATACTGTCTGCACTCCACTCTATTCCTTTCCATGAAAATCTTCTATATGCCCTTATATTCTGGAAATCAATGACACAGAGTTTCACAGTGCTATCACATCTACTTACTCAGGATGAATATTACGTTGTTTGCAGTTACGTTGCAGACAGCCAGGCTAACTAAAGATATTAGAGTGTCATCCTACCACACTCCCTGAAAAATATGAAAACACACCTGTGACAGAGCTTATTTTTGCAACAGTCTTTTCTGTGGAAAAGACAGCTTTAGGCAAAGTGAAGTGGGCTAGCTTCTGCCATCAGAAGAAAGTGCTAATAAACTCCAAATACAAGCAGTGGGGTGGCAACATTTTCAATCAGTATAAGCAAACACAGAAAAGGATCATTGCTCCTGGCTTTTCATGTTTTTAGCATTTTAAAATGTTCTCTTTGGGCATCCAAGTAAACATGCATTAAAAAAAATGAAAAGTTTCATGTCAGTTATCTTTCAGACCCTCTACAAAGTCAGAGGAAGTAAACTGCTTCTGTGATGTTGCCAAAACTTCATTTATTCTTCTTCATATCTATACAAGCCACGCACTTTTTTAGAAGAAGTAGAAAATGGAGGAAACTGAAGAATGACTATAGAATTTACTTCTGGTTACCAGCCAGAAATCGTATTTTGATTTTTTATGATGTATATCTCACAAAATGGACCTTTCAATTCATAAATCAAAGTTCAGTAAGGTATCTATTATTTTCATATTTCACCTTGTGTTTTATGATATTTCTCACACATGCAGCTCTGAGAATTTCTATTCAGTAGGCATTAGCATTGCTCAGTCCTCTTAAAGATTCTGATCGGATTAGTATTCTCCCAGGATTGATATACTACACAGAACTGGTCTGAGAACACAGCTCATTGTAAAGTCTTTCAAAATGTACAAATAACTGTACAATGTGGACAAAACTGTCTGCTGTTACAGATGCCAACTGCAATTAAACGATGTGCATCTACAGCCTATTTAGTATCAAAACTTTCCAAACTCTACCTTGCCTTTAAATTCTAAGCCTCTTTCTATATTGGACTGGCAGCAGGATATAAGCACTTTCCCACCCCTTGTTTTAACATAAATATTCTTCAAAGAATGGAACTCATATTGAGTTCAGACCACAGGATTTAATTGCACCCCATTATCAGAATTCAGAGAAGAAACAGTCCTGGTCACCTGGAATAAATCAGGAAGATTTCTAGGAAATAGATTACCAGCACTGAGAACAGTTTCATCTTCCTTGTCTTGTTGCTTACAAAAGCTGACTTCCACATTTCATTCCCTTATCAAATACATGACTTTCAGTAGTCATGATTTTGTCTGTCAGCAGCTTCCTGGGAAACAGACTTGGCTGACCAGTTAAACTACGTGGGTGGCTTTGTCAGAAGACCCAGCTGACATATTTTTGAAAAGTCTGACTTTAGCCTGCAAATTGTTGGTTATGAAAATGGTGAAAAAAATCTATGGAAGTTCACAGCACCTGAGACACTGAGCACAATGGTGTACAGACCCACAAAAAGGCCCATGATGGTGTTGCATATTCCATCATAATCCTTTCAGTGGCACTGATGTGCTGCAATTGCCAATGCTGGGGAGAAATCTTGTAGAAAGGGATGAGTGAAGGGGCAGAAGGGTGATAAGGAGAGGATAAAGCTGCATACAGGCAGCCCAGAATACAGGGCTCACCAAGAAGACAGCAGCACTGTTTTGTGACCTTTCAGATAACTTAGTATTGTCACTTAGGACTACTGAGCAAACCTCCAAAAAGGGAAAGAATTAAAAATTGCTTTACTACAGCACATCACATGCTGTGTCTGGTGAATTCTTCTTTGATGTGGTCAAAAAACAACATTATGGCAGTCAA
Source organism: Apteryx rowi (assembly GCF_003343035.1). Taxonomy (NCBI): domain Eukaryota; kingdom Metazoa; phylum Chordata; class Aves; order Apterygiformes; family Apterygidae; genus Apteryx; species Apteryx rowi. Next base: position 58,971 of record NW_020450632.1, read on the forward strand.
TTACAGTTACCATTTGGAATTTCTATACACAGAGGAGAAAATTTATGAAACAACCTTTCAGAATGAAAAGTAACACTGAAGGGGAAGTGACATAGCTGCACTGAATAAAGCTAGCTAGTGAGGATGACTGTGCCGAGTCATGCAGCATGTACTTTCTTTGAAGAAGGTGCTCAGCTGGGACTGCCATTTAAATGGGGTTGGTTTTACTGTATGAAATGGAAGCATCCCGGCTGATTTGGTAGCAGCAGTAAGGCTGGTCAGCTTCTGCTTGAAGGGGAAAAGAGCACTCCTCAGACTGTGTTGTCTTGGCCAGCCTTATCTGATGACAGTCTGAATTAAAGTCAATTTGCCAACAAATCCAGATCAAGTTGTATGAGATGAAAGATCTGGGCAAGAGCACCAGTGTCATTGCATTCATATGTACCAATACCATACACTTCTCTGAAGGCAGTTTAGGACAACAAAGGACATGACGGTGCCAGTTACAAGCAGAGGTGGAAATGTATCCAAGACTGGGAAATCATAATTTCCCCGTACTGGGTCACACACTTTCAAGATCTGATTAGTGTCAGCGTAGTTGTCAACAAAGACATGTTGAATTGAATCTCTCTAGGATACTACTGCTACCTTGGAGGAACTCTCAGCCCTACCTGATGATGCAATAGCAACTGTGAAAAACAGCAAAGCATATGGTCCAGATGGTATTTTTGCTGAAATCTACAAAGTGGCTTGCACTTTGGCTGCATCAGCTTCCTCTTGGATTTCAAATATAAGATTTACCTTACATGACTTGAATAATATAACTGCTTTTTAAGTGCAAAAGATCAACAAAGACAAAGAAGAAAAAAATCTGATTACAAGAACTGCTCAAGGATCTGCCTCTAGGCCATAGCTTTCCCTTGGATTTGCCTCACTAGTTATTGTTGTATTTTATAGAAAAGTGTTTCAGAAATCAACATGCAGTCTTCTGGCAAACAATGGAACAATTTCCATGTCATTTACCACTAGACAGAGGCACAAAAACCTAGACTTACGTAGCTTTCATGAGCTTACCAAAACCTGCGATGCAGCGAACTACCAAGACTCCAGTGCTTCTTGTAAAGTCCCTCTTGTCCAAGAGTAGCTGTTGATTTTTAAGCACTCCATGATAAGATGCAAGGCAGAGTAAAAGCCAGTCAAGCCTTTCCAAGCATTTTGCTGTTATAAGCAGAATCAAAAAAAGGATGCACCTTAAAGCCTGTCCAGCTTGTCCTGCTCAGAACCTGAGGCATGACAACCTATAAGGCTCCAACATGGGTTCTGAGACTCATTTCAAACTGCAAAAGTGCTGTAAAGCTTTTTCATACAGCTTACCAAGTTGGATTATGTACAAACTGTTTATGTTAATGACTCTCTCACTGATAGCCTACTCTGAGCAACATTTTGTATGGATAATCTCATTTGCTTTGGAACAGCTCTGAACAAATCACTAAGGTTATTTATCAAAAAGTCGTGGAAAACAGCATACTTCTCTTTCTGTACTTTCTTTCTGTACTTTCTTTCTGTACAGTGAACTCAGTTTTTAGTCATTAATGAGCTCAGTTACATGACAAGCACCTTGAATGACAATGCCATTAGAGACACACAGGCAATCATCTCTTGCATAAAGAAAGAAGCATCATTTCTGGCAAACTCCCAAAGTGAGTATGCCATCAACACAAGATCAAGCTATGTACTACACTAAATGTATACAAAGTTATTGTATCTATCATTATGCTGGATGACAGCTGGACTGAATATTGAAGACACATTTTTCATCTAGAAACAACCAATATGGGATGCCTTATTCTTATAAGGTGATATAACAAGCTGATCTGTGACGAAGTCTTGCAGCATACTGACTGCATTTTCACCAAGACATTATTGATGACAATTCCGCTAGTAGGCAAAATACATGTTTTGATGCTTGAAAGACCAAGTAGCTCTTGTTAGGGAACATGAAATTATGAAATATCCAAGTATCCTCTCTGAGCCACATACCAAATCTTCATTTGACTGTGGTTCATGAGATGTGCACCAGATCCCTTGAAAAGCTGAGGAAAGGAAGAATTCTGGGGGCAGTTCACAGATGACAGTGACTGCTCACTGTGGACAGGGCCAGGCTGTGTGTGCAGTGCGCACACTGAGTGCTAGTGTGACTCAGGATTCATCAGCCTGTACTAGTTCACATCTTCCCACAACTCGAGGCTCTTTGTCAGCCCTTATGCTAGCATAGACTCACTGTCAGTCAAATGACATACCCCCTAGCGCACAAGCTGTGCTTGAACTGCTTGCAGGTTACAAGCAGCTTACAAGCCACAAGGCCATCTCTGCACCAAAGATCCATTTGACTAGGTGCAGTTAACATCAACTCATTTGAATTACTTGTTGCACACAGAATAGCAGAGACTAGGATGAGGCAAAAGCCCCTCTGAGCAAGAAGGATTTCYTTTAGGACTGGAAAGCACACAAGGCAAAGGACTGATCAATAGCGTCAGCAGAAACAACAGCAGCAGCAGAAGGGCTCTGAATACCATTGCAGATTGTGAAATACTGAGTGTTTATTGCACATAGACCTGCACAGTCATTTGTACCCTCGCTGACCTTGTTAACCCACCTTGTCCACTTCATGTTTATTCTTTACAACAGATGCACAGTGACAACAGTCTGACATTTCATCACAATAAGGGTATGTTTACAATATATCTGGGGGAAAAGGTTACCCAGGATCCACTGTGCAGTTAAACTATTCCAGTTCTAAGAAGCTACAACTGAACTGAAAGCCACAGCAGATACTAACTATATGGTGCTTCACTAAAGAATCACTGTTTTTGTCAAATTGTGTAATTTTCCCAGTTACATTCATATTTCAGTGACAGCATCTGACCTACATAAATATTAAATTGTCTTTATCATTACACATACAGAAAAATCAATAATTGTGCTTAACAAATAATTGCAATAATGCTAACTTCAGATTCCATGGATTTCTTAATATGTCTACTATACTGTAAGAATATGCTCTTTACTGTATTAAGGACAAAGACATACAGAGATAGCTGCATTTCAAAACCTAAACAATATTATATACAAAATGTTTTAAAACTACATCTAAACATAATTTTATCAGAGCAAACCTAAATTTAAATGAGGTTTAATTCAACATTCTTTGAACTTTCCATTAGAATATATTTTTATGTATTAACTGTATAGTTTTTGCCAATAAGCTCCTTTAGGTGATGACCAAACTAAATTTTCTCTGAAAGAATCACCTATCTCCTTTCCAGGGGAACAACCAACATCACCCTTAATCCCCTTCCACTTCTGTGTTTGACTGAGTGAGGTAGTACTTGTGAATAGCTCAGAATTAGATATATTTGACAGTCAGATATGGGTCTTTGTTAAAATTTCAGTCACTGAATGTGGTCAGCACTTGAAAAGTAGATTTCATTCCAATGGCTTATGTGTAGGTGCTTATATAAGTATGTGTCCTTAGATGGCAGACTTAGGAAAAGCAAGCCTAACTTACCTTGTCAGCCTTAGGTTGGTCAGAATTGAGATAGGACTTGGGAAAGGAATTTATATTATCAACCTGTATGTGCTCTACCTGTTCTACAGCCTGCATGTTAGTATTTCTGTGCCACCATCAAACCCATATAAAGGCTATGCTGTTTTATCATTACATACCAGGAAGAGTTTATATAATGGAAGCAGCACATGATTGCAATGACTAAATTAAAAAGGATTTATTGTTCCTTAAGAAGACAGATGAAAGAAGACTGGGCATCCTTTACTGTTAATACAATTCTAAATAAATTTTACCTCATGGTATTTGGCTCTGAAACAAACTAAGTACTTTGTTTGGTTATAAGGTATGTAATAGCTTGTGGATGTGGTACCAGTACAAGATAGCTTTTATTTTATGTTAATACAAGGGATGATCAGGGTTTTTAGCTTAAGTTTCTTTAATTAAAAAGCCAGGATTATTAAGGTAATAGCATAGACATACACATTTGTTACCTTTTCTCCTAACTGGCTCCTGCATTATTTTCCAGGATTCATGGCCTACTAGGTCATTCATAATAAATACACACTGGTGTCAGTATTTCATGTTTTCCAGTAACATTTTCCTTCAAGCCAAGTTTCTCCCTCAGCCTCTTGTAACTGTATTTAACTTATAAACTACATTTATTCCAGAAAACATCTTTTTTCTCCAGAACTATCCACATTTCTTCTGAAGCATCTCAGTTTCTTTTCTGGTCCTGTTCCTGAATCAATCTTTATGGACTCCTGCTGTGTTTTATCCTCATTCTAGAATCTACAACAGCCATTTCTGAAGCAGAAATAACCCTCCACGTAATAATTCTCCTTTCTCCAAATTCTACACTACACTGTTCTCTCTCTCCATTAAGAAAGCTTTTCTTTCCTTTCCCATTCCTACTCTCCTCCTGTGGTTAACTCGTACAAACTACCCAGGCCTTTTGTCTCTGTTGTTATGCAAACTTTCAGCAGTTCATCTTGCTGGGTTCTGCACCATGATTTGATGAATCCCTCGTAATATTGGTTCATGCCTTATTTTTCAAACATTCTTAGTTTGACTCTTCTCTCTTCCAGAGAGGCCTGTTAGAACCAAATGTGTGTTTCTACCTCATTTCTCCCTTACATTTACCACAGGGCATATGCAGCTTTTGAATCTGCTGGAAGGACATTTAAACCCCTTCGCATAAAAAAATTGTCTACATTGCAAGCACTTTTCCTGTTCAGTGACATGGACACTCCATTCCCACACCTAGGATTTCAAAGTCTTTATGTATCTACAATAATAATAGCCTGAGTTAACAGACTTATATTATGGGATAGTAAGATCTGAGTCAGCAAACTAACCTTATAAGAACATATATGAGCTAAAAGCTAAAAACTGCCTTTTTTCCTAACATTTTTCAGGTTATATGTAACAGAGAGAGAAGTAACCAGATTCAAGTAGAGCTGTCCATGACAGCTGACTGTTCATCTTTCTGTATCCTCCAGGCCTCGTACTAATTGACTATTCATTACCTCTCTTTTTCTGTTTCCTGCAAACAATGTAGCCTGCTCATACTGTCCTGGTAGCTAATCTTCATTCTCCTCAAAGACTTTCAAGCTTCATCGAATTCTTACTCTCTCAAACCAAGGAAGACTCCCAACCTGAAACTGACTGTGGAAGTATACCAGGCTTCCTGTAAATAGATGGAAAGAACAGCTCTGGAAGCATTACATTAGCAGAAGCTCCTTGTATCATTGCACCATGATCTTGCAACAGCAAATGCAGTTGGGTATCTACTGTTCTCTCTATCAATGCCATTAGTAGATCAACATGCAGCAGTGTGAAGCTAAGGATGTCAGTTAAATGTTTGTTTCTCACATACATCACCTGCCCTGCAACAAATTTTCAGGTCSTTTCTCATGCGTGGAGCACAAAGCTCTCTCTCACTATCCCATCCTTCTCTGTCAAGCCTGATTTACAAGAAGAGTCTTTTTCTAAAGAACAGACTATGAAGATGTGAGATCAGAGTGTAGTTAATCACAATCTGATGAGCAAGTTTTTCCAACAAACATCCTGTTCCAAAATGGGCATCTTAAAATTTTGAGGGGAGGCTGAAATTGGAAGTGACCCAGAAGAGGATGAAGTACAGGAATAGGAAAGTACCTCCAGCATGATAGAGTCAAGTTTCCTGCTTTCACATAAGTTGCTTGTTATTTCTGTACAAAAAGTTTTGACACAAAAAGGGATGAGAGAGTTAATCAATATTTTCATGAAGGATATTGTTTTCTATATCGTATAGTTGGTTTTAGCTAAGAGGAGAAAACAGGTAAGTGATTCCCCATGCTTGTTTTCCTTTCCCTAGCCTGCTGATCCTCCCTAAGCTACATGCATTCCTACCAGAAAGTGGAATAAATTTCAGCAACCGAGCCCTTCCTGCATTATACTACCACTGTTACAATTTTACAAGAATAAGCACCTCACAAGTAAAGACAATCATTTTCTAAAACTGGTGAGAGCAAGTGGGTGCAGCTGCTCATTTATACCTTCATGTAAAAACTCAGATTCAGATGTGTAGGTCTGTTTAATGTGCCACAGTTTTTAGTGCTACAGCTATCCAGCAACACAGTCTTTAGTTCAGTGGAAAATGTTCAGGAATGCAGGATGAGTAGAAGCAGGACAGCATTGTTAAAGTGGTTCCAAACTTGTACTCCATAAATAACCAGGGCTGAAATGTTCCTTGTGATCTGATCTTATGAAATCCTGGTATCAAAGTCCCCAGGTTTTAGTCCTTATTCTCTTTCTGTCTTTTTTGCAGGTCCAAGCATCATGACTCTTCAGGGCTAAGACCACTCCAGACCATGCAGACATCATCACACGCTGAAAGGGGCAGGATTTGGAAGCTTTCAGGGTTGTTTGGGTAACCAGAAATACCAGGAATTTGGGGAAGGAAGGTGCAAACAACAAAACAATGAGTCCATGTGCTCAATTCCCTACTGTTCTACAAAAGATGTGCTAACCATATTGGGGCCAAAAAAGGAGAGGCTTTGCAGACAGACATCAAATTATTTCTATTACATAACTGCCATTTGACAGGCTGCCTGCAAGGTTTTGTTTGTTTTCTGTGTTGAACCTCAGATTTCATGAGCTTAGGGTTAATTGTTTCCATCTGAAATTACATTCTAAAATTTCTAATAGGCTCAGATCTGCTTGTATTATTCCACTGGTTAATCTTGCTATATTTATTTAATATCTTTTACTCTCCTGTATGATTTTGAGCTTACAAAGAAATAAATATCCATACTTATGAAAAAGAGATTCATGAAACATCAATGCCTTGGAATATAAATTTAGAGGTATCTCCATTATACAAAGTCCGTAAGATAATTTAACACAAATTGATTATAAAAGAAAAAAGCAATATACAGATACATAAAACAAAGAGGAAAGCCATTTGCCATACAAATGGAAATATCCAGTCATGGTTACAGCAATTCCATTTTCTAGGCTTCGTACATAACTTGAAAATTAAGCAACATACAGCTAAAATAATGCATCAGATGTTCACTACAAACATATGCACTTGCATACGGTATGGTCTATCATAGGTACACCCTGGAAAACTATTGGTGTACAGACCCTATGTGATCAGATCCCCCCAAATAACAGAGCAGTTTCTCTTCTCATAGGCAAGAAAAGGAAAAACAGTGATGGTCATACAAAAATAGCCATTAAATACAACATTAGAAAAAGTGCATAGAGCTCCAACTCTTAAATTTTATAGAATGCTAACATTTGCTCTTGATGATATAAAAAACCACAGCCATTTGAACAGCCCCAGGCTGCAGTCTAGCTCTATCTTCTTTCCTCTGCCTGCGTGAGAGATCTCATAAAATGAAGTAACAGTTGAACATTTCTCCACTGACTGTATAAAGGTAACATGAAGACAGATTCTTTAATCACCCTGATACTGATGCTGGAGCCTCCCAAATGAGCAACTGGAGTGCATCTCGTCTTATAGCTTTACTAGGGACATTCTTTTATTTAGATCAAATTTAAACCAATCAATATTATGCAAAGTAGATGGTGAGTCAGAATTATTCCAGAGGCTATATAAAATCTGATTTATCTCATAGAAATAGTTCCTCCAATATTTTGGGATTCATCTTGATTCCTCCTTCCCTCTTTAGGCCCCTGCAGATGAAAAGATTGGGATCAATTTGACAGATACAGCTGTCTGTTGGATGCTATCTGAAACACGGCAGAACATGTTATCATACCAGAGAGCCACATCTGGATGTCTGACATTGCTACAAATACAGTTTGATTTTAGGCACCACTGGAAGTCCATGACTTTTTGGCCTTTAATCTTTACTAGAAAAGTCTTGACAGCCCTTCTACTGATTAAGGCTTTACATTTTAATCCCTGCCATCTAAGCAGTCTCACTCCTGCCTCTAACACAGTGTATAATGTTTGTTGGCTTGTTTCACCAAATGAATTTAATTGCTTGGATGCATATGCACAGCATACACACAGGTTATGAGAGTGCATCTGAAAGACTACAGGGAAATGTGTAATAGTGCTAATCCTAAAAAGACCCCCCAAAACAGTGGAGCTTGAAACTGTAGCATATTCAGAAGGCAGAAGCTCAGCCTCATTTGGCTGTGCACTGGCTGCATTGTTACTATAGTACAAAGGTCCATATAAAAGATGTTTATGTTGAGTCCTGAGATTGTATGGAGCTGTAGCAATGATGAAATCTCAGTGTAGTTATGAGAAGTTTCTCTGACAGGAGAAGGCAAATGAGTACATTTATGTAATTAAAACTGACCTGTGTATGGGGGGGGGGGGAGATTCTATCAAACATAAACACATTGTAAAAGCCTGTACACATCCCCTGCAGTTCCTTAGTTACTTCAAATCCCCCTTAATCTGCTCCCTGCTTTCAGCTCACAGTGCAATTTAGGTTTCCCCGTGTCCCACATTCCTCAGCCTGTATGTTGCCAGGGCTCAGCTGTGCAAGCGGGCACTGTTCAGTTTGACTAGGGCTCGCTCTGATCCCCGCTTTCCGAACAGGCCCGGTATACGATGGCAAAGCACATACCTCAGCAAAGGCCAGCATTTAGACACTGCTGCTTGCTCACTGCTGCAACTGATGCAAAATTGCACAACTTGGCATCAGGCAACTCATGGGATACAACGGAAATTGATAAAAGTGTGGTATACGACGTGTGTTTCTACATGATTCTTCTGATAGGCGCATTCATTTCTCCATATAAATTATACTATAATAATGGAAAACTAGAAAGTACTGTAATAACGGAAAAGTGTTACTGCTTACAGATTTTCAAGAGTGCTGTCACAGGCAAGGCAGACTAACTGATGGGTTTACTGTAATTCCGAAGTTGTTGCTGCGTGTGTGTGACGGGGGGGCGGTCAGGCCGGCCCTCCCCGCCCGCCTCGGCGGCACAAGGACGCGTGGCGGGGGAGGCGAAGGCGCGCGGCCGTTGGGGCGGCCGTTGGGGCGGCGCGCGACTCCTGGGGCGCTGCTGCTCCCTGGCGGGCGGCGCGGGCCCTCCTGCCCTTCAGCCTCCTGCGAGCGGCCGCGGCCTGGTGGCAGCTCCCGGGAGGTTTAGACATCCTGTTATGGAGTACATACAGCACAAACATGAAACAGAGCGTGACAGGAGGCTTCTTTAAATATAGCATTTGTCTCTTTCTGTGGGAATTGCTGGCCTCCCAGCTCTTTTCTTAATGGTGTAATTTATAACTTTGCTTCTGGCTGAATCTGTAGCAAATTCTAGTCCTCARAAATACCAAGGCAGCCCTATATTTCTGAAATTTAAAATATCAGTACATAAACAAAAGAAAAAAGTTGGAGTGARCTTGGTTAAGAATACAAGAACATGATCAAAACTGTCATATTTGTATGTGTGGGATAGGCAGCCATTTTCAGCCAGAGAGAGGGAATGTTGTGTTTTCCTGAAAAAAAARAAACAGGCTGTTACCAAAAAAATATATCTACGCTTATCAAAATAACTCCTCTTCAAAATCAGTCCATCAACTAGATCCAAGAGGCTCTCTGTTGCTGTTTCTTGGAATCAGATTATACATGAAAGAGGATGTTCATGCATCAATCTTCCCTTTTCATACTGCAGTATAGTACTTGTTCATGTCAGTGTTAGGAGTTTGTAGATCATCCTCAGAAATGCACTCTAACCTCAAACATGGCATACAAGGCCTCAGCAAGAAATACTATTTCACCACAAGAAATGAAGCCACAATCTGCTAATGTAGGGTTCAGGATCTAAGTCTGCAGCTTATGTGCTAGCGAATAATCTCTTCCAGAAGCCAAGGAAAATACGTGCAGGTCAGCGTGTTTCAAGGGTTTCCATTATGTGTGTTTATGAATAGATGCCAATTTATGGGAATAAGTTACCATGCTGCATTTATCAAAATTAAATATCACCATGCAACTGCAAATGAGGAGCAATTATTTTCCTGTTCTTTCAGGCCATTTATTAATGAATGACAAAGAATAATGGCATTTATATGACAGATGAAAATCACGGGATTAAAAATGGTCCTGACAATCTAAGACAGACATTTTGTATATATGATGAAGGAGCTGCCATGAGCCACACAGCACTCATMCCCATGACAGTTCATAGGCAAGATATCCTCTTCTACTGATCTGTGTGAGGAAAAGATTGTGCTTTTTCTCTAGGATGTCAAACTATGAAAAATGCATAATCTTTGACACACTTCATAGAATATTTTCTTCTGAAAAAAATGAAAGCTATGTCTCTTTAAAAAGTGATATTTAGTATTAAGATTGCCATACCAGTGGACAGAAAATTCTCTGACCATGACCACACTTATCTGTATGCTGAATGCTCTTGCAAAGATCATTTTTCTAGTTTAATCACATTGATCACATCATTTCTACTTTTATCTACTTTATTCAGTTTCACCATCTATAAACCACTAGTCTACACATTCAAAACCCATTACATCTGTTTCCTGTACTTCTTGTCATCTTTTATTTATCATTTAGCATCAGCTCCTGCATGCCATCAGGTTATAGTACTGGTCTGTATCACTTTCACATACAAACACTTCCCTCTTTTCTCCTGTATTTTGTCCTACATTTGGAAGGAGTTCCATGGAAATGTCTGCAAAGTAGTTTCATTGCTCTTTTTCAGATCCCTTCACAAACTTCAGCTTTGCTATGGTGCGTAAAAAGAATTTGACAGTGATTAAACAGATGATGTGCAGAGTCTGTTGCTTTAGGTGGTATTTGAACCAATACTACCTCATAAAATTTTGGTACCTTACCATGAGTTTTGTGGTTTCCACTTGGATTTATTCAGAAAGAAAGCCTGTGAATCCTTCATTTCATGTAGAAAGCTTATGCAATCAGTCCTTGTGTGTGCATCTCTCTTTTTCACTCCAGTAATGTATGACCCAGGGGACCAATTCCAATCCCATCTACCTAAGAAATTCATAGTTTGTGGTAGAGGAGAGTATTTATTAGTCCCACAGCTCAGGGAAAAAAAGAGAATGTGACGTCAGTCCTTTTGAGGTCCTAGAGAACATGCATGGAAAAGAGATGTATTAATGACCCAATTAGAGCTCACATCTTAGTAACCAAAGATAAATCTGGAGAAATAGATCCATAGAAAGATAGACTTCCATGGCTACATGATCAGGTTAACTGCTTATTTTCTTTACAGATCTGATTATTAGCTGTTTGGAGCAGGGTCTGTCTTTTCTTTCTGTGCTAGCATGTCACTTAGCACTCCTGAGTTCTTCTCCATGCTCTATGATTAGGGATCTTGCAGCCAATTATTATATGCATATCATTGCATGGTATGCTCTAGACTTGTAAGACATTGTAAAGCAAGACTCTAGACTCCCCCCCCCCCAAAACCATAAATTAACTGTGGTCAGAGTAATGTTTTTATTACAGGTTTCTATGTCTTCAGAGCAATGAAGTCAGTATTCCCAATCTGAAAAAAGATCAAGATATTGTGCTGTGAGCTGCATAGGGAAAGTAAATCTACTAGTTGTATGTGCTGTCTTTCATGAAAAATGTGGCTCATGTTTAACTTAGAGATGAGTCAGATCAGTTTCAGAGAAATTCAGGCAGTGTACGTCTGAATGTATTGAGGCTAGAAGGACCAAAATGCATGTACAAGCTATGACAAAATGCCATTCTGATTTAGATTTTTCTTAGAAGCAGAGGCCATCAAATGACATCAGTGAGGAGGCAAGTTTCCCTGAACRGATGCTTAAGATACTATTTCTTTCACATCACAACAGCACTGGATACCTCTGGAGATCAAGTGCTTTCTTTCAGCACCCTACTCCTTCCCAAGGCTGGGAAGTAAAATAAAGCAAGTCATGAAAAGATACTGCTACATAAAACCATCTCCCAAAGCGGCCCATGAAACACTGAAGGAGCATACTGTAACTTTCTGGGTCACCTGAAGAAGAGTACTGAAATGTTGCACACTGAAAGAGTGGTCTAATAGTTTGGAGTTGAGGATTACCATAACCTTGAGAACAGAATATCCCAATGTTAACCCATTACTTTGCCATCATCTTAATCTCAGGCAGGTTCAGGAAAATAGCAAACAAATATACCTATTTACACAATAAAAAATAAGCAAAATAAAGACAAATGTGGGCAAATATGAAAAGTAAGCAATGCCCATATCTCCCTATGACTTAGACCAGCTCTAGATTACAGATGTCCCTCTTAGCCTATATAGCCTACCTGGCACAATGTTAAACACCCACAGCCTCCTGGCTGAAAATCCAGTTCTTAAATAACTCTACCAAATCAGGTTGCATTCACGTAAGAATATTCAAACTTGGAGATCTTCCTGCTTCCCTTTATCCCTTGAGGCCTGTGCAGTCAGAAAGGAATTTGACTTTCCCATTGTGGCCTTTCCAGTTCTGTTTTGGAAATGCAAATGAGCAGGCTCAGGTATGACTATTGCTTGATCAGATAGCAGAGTTGTCTAATGATTCCAATGCTTAAGTTCTAAAAATATAATTAGTACTGAAATGTTGCACACTGAGTGTTTTAATAGCTTGGGGTTGAGAATTGCCATAACCTTGAGAACAGAATACCCCAATGCTCTTTCCTGCCAGTGTAATATTTTCCACATTAGAAAGCTGTGAACATGTTGAATGTTATACCCCAGTGGAATTCATGACTTGCTAAACACAACAAATCTGGGATTAGAGTTTGCAACACTGGAATGGCACTTGTCTAAGACTAGATATGAAGATAGTAAATGGCTGTGCTGTGATATGGATGTAGGAGTGGCTGCACCCCAACTCTGGGGCACTGATCATTGGAATAATGGTAATTTTGACATTATCTTGCAATAAAAAACAATAGCTGCGTTAGGTTGGTGCAGTAATGTTCAACTATCTCTGAGCTAGTTGTATGGGAGGAGATCATGATATATGGAAGATGCTAACAAGCCCTTCTGTTGGTTTGAGTCTTACTATATTTTGCGTGTGCAACACTGGAAGTAAAGTAAGACAGAATGCCTTACATAATTATATTTATTAGAGTTTACTCTTTTAAGATGGCAGTACTGCTACTCAAAATGAAGTAATAGTTTATTGCTCTTGCTGCTTTAAGTTTAACAACAAGAGAAGAGAACCTCCACATCTATTTGCTTTTACATAGAAAGAATCAAATTCTGGCCTTGGCTACTGGTACTCAAATCTCATTTACACAAGGATCATTTGCACATGAGAACAGGGACAGAATTTGGCCTTAAGACATATGAGAAAATGAGTAAAAAGAAAGGAGGTTGTATAACTCGTATATTGCTTAAGGACTTTGTGGAAACCAGCTATTTTTGTCCATTAAGTAGCCTYACAGATTCAGAAAAATAAAGAAAAACTGAAGTTTCTAAAAGTGCATGTGATTTAATGTCATACAGCATATAAATGGCATTTGATCTAGTACCTGACCAAGGCAATTTTTACTGTAAGGAGACTCCTTTCTCCATAATTCTTTGTTCTTATTTTAACCAAAGTGTGATTTCTGTCTTCAAACTAACATTGCCCAGGTAAGTTTGCTAAAAAGTTTACATTGTTAACAATGGGAATATAGAGATTTTGTCTGTTCTTTGTATGAATACAAAGAAATTCACCCTCCACTCAGTTATCTCAGCATGATATTACTGATTCTATCAGTAACTATAGTGGTACAGCATTATCAGTACTGAATAATACTAGCACAAATAGGAATATCCATTCTTTCAAGCTAAATCAGCATATTATTTCTGTTAGTTAAAAACATCTATAGGAACAGGTAAATGCTAAAGAGTATCATGGCAATGGGAAATGAATTTCCTAGTTATTAGGAATTGTGAGCTTGATCAGTAGTCAGGAGTTTGGTATCTAACTATTGTGCTAATAAATGCAACATTAAAACTCTGTTAGTGTTCACAGAGCATCTCTTGTTTCTTGGTGTCTACATTTTTCATAGAAAAATCCCAAATCACACTTAAGTTTCTGAGGCTGAATATGTATGTTAGAGGCATACCTTTATGCTATACCTTGTTAACATGCTCTAACTTTGAAGTTATCCCTGCTTTGAGCAGGTAGTGTGACTAGAGACCTCCACAGGTCACTTCCAATAGAAATTATTCTATGGTGCCATGACTGTGTGCATGCCTATGCCTCTATAAGATTCACCAAGTAAATGCCTCATGGGGTAGGTCTGTTCAAAATGTCTGTCTCCGCACTAAATGGAGAGAAGTGTTTACTTTTATCCAATAGCCAGGGATTTCAGTTGTCTTCTGGAAAGTGAAAGAGACAATACTTTTTCCAGGGAAGATTTCAGCATTTGAAACCACATTCTCTATCTCCAAGCAGAATATTTGAACCAACAAACTATATGATGAAGAGCTCCAACTCTCTCCTATGGAAACCATTCAACTTTTATAACATATATAAACACTCCTTGCTACCAATTCACATATCTCTCAAAAAACAGATTCATGTTCTAATTATCACTCTAGAGTAAATTTGCTCTTTCTATAGTAAAATAAACATGTATCAATGCTATATACTCTAGACCATCCTCCAGAGGAGTACTAGGGACCAGTGCTAGAACACAATATAATTTGGTGCTCAGGACATTCTCCTGGGAGGTTCCTCATACAAGAAGAGATTGGACAAATCTGGTCTCCCACTCACTAGAACTGCCTTTCTGCCTTCTGAGTGGAATAGAGCATCCCTTTTTTGTAAGAAGGTATGGATCGATACCTAGTTCTAACAGAAGTGTTCAAATTTGCAGGTCTGGAGAGGAGAAAGTTGTCTCCCAGCAGCCAGTTAGACAGCACCTGACTCATTAGCAGGGGCAGGATCAAGGCCCACAGCACTTTCTGATAGCCAGCTCCGGAGACTCCTCTTTCATGGACTGGCTGTTGTGAATATCACTCCGGAGTGTTTAAATCCCTCCAGGACAGCAGAGGAAGGAACGCAGGAATCTGAGTTATGAATTCAGCTACAAGCATGACATCTTGAATGTAGGCATTAAATGTTCAGCAAAAATGAGCTTATGTTCCCCTTGTGAATTTAACCTCTTGCTTTTTTCTTTTTTAGACATGCTACTGTAAATTCTGATATAGCAAATGAGGCAGTTATTCTAAAAAGCCAAATATAGGCTCTTCATGGTAAGATTAGTATTTGCCTTAAGTAAATTTTGTCCTCTAAAATCAGATTCAATGATCCATCACATTTCATTATTCAGCATATCAGGCCCACAAAACAACTCTGTATCCAGAGGAAAAGAAAGAGAAAGAATCTACTCAGGTTTTGGATGCTAGACCTTAGATTTCAGAGGATAAGGATACTCATTATCCTGAGGAGATGAGCCGTTTAGCCATGAGAGGACAGACTGAATAGGTTCTCTGCAGCTGTTTCAGGACTGAATACAGAGTGGCACCATCTGCAAGGAAAAAAATTGAAAAAGTGATTTCAAAATAGTAGAATTCACTCCAGGAAAAATCTCTAACCTAATGCCTATACTGAGTAGCCAGACAACTCTTGGAATTGGGGACAGGTCTTTCAATGAAAATGCAAGAATATTTTCTCCAGTTTTTGCTTCAAGAATGAGATCTAGGGGGACAGGGGTACAAAGCTATAGAGACATACGAGGAATAGAGTTTTGCAGAAGTGGCTCAGTTGTATCCTCTCTCTTTCTACTTTCCTCATATGAAAACATAAGTTGTGGAAATAGGAGAAAAAACATTGGTCCCATATAAGAAGAATTAGGTCAGACTTACCTAGTAAGTCTTTCATTTTAGTGGTGAGCAGAGACAGAGGTTCTATTCTATTACAGTGTTGCAGGTATACCCACTGACAGGAGTGTTAAAGCAAAACAGTAATTTCATCAAGTCTTTGAGCAGCTATAAACAGGACTACCAGTTTATTTCATCTTTACTGGAAAGCTTAAAATTCCCTAACTGGTATGATGGAAGCCACAAATAGCATTTTGAAACTCTTAGGATTCTTACTACTTTTTTCTCAGGTCTAATTTTCAGTGTAATCCATGCCTGTTTTACCCACTTGCCACCACATTTATCTGTATTCAGATGTGTGTACCTGGCATTGTCACTAGTGCCATACACAGAGATGGAATTGCAACATACAACATACTTGGGTTAGTATTTGACACTGGTGGAACAGCTCATCATGACTGGTGTGTAGGCATCATTCCAAGAGTAGCTATTGCACAGCCCTGAAAATCTGCCCCAGCATCCCAGCACTACAAAAAGGGTAATGTTATCTTATTCTCTAAGGCAAAGTCCTGAACACTTAAAAATAATACCAGAAAGTCTACTATTAAAAATAATCCCRGGCTATGTCTTAGAGTCTGTCTTTTGTCCTAAAGGACTCCTAAGTCCTTTGAGGGAAAGGACCATATTTTTATTTCATGTGTATGAAGTACCTAAGTACCTACTATAGCTGGGTTATGCCTCATGACTGAAAGTGTTGCTGCCATGCACACAGACAGATAAATAAATGCCAGATAACTGTCTCTGAAACAATGAAATCCAATAAAAATGTGCTAGTACCACCTGCACTTACTAAATATCCATCAAAATAGTCAGTTTCCTCTCCATATCAGACCAAATGTTCCTCTGAAGACTGTGCACAGGTCTGGCTAGCTACCAGATGAACCATCAGTTCTTCTCTCAAACCTGCTAATGATAATACTAAAAAAGAAGAGCACTGTCTGAATTCCAGCAGAGATCAAAAACAAGCTGCAGAAAATTGAACCAATGAGTCAGCACTTATCTGTTGTGTTCTAAATGGATTTCACACTTAAATGAACATATTAAGGTGCGCAAGATGACAGGATGCTGACAGTTTTATCCCTGAGGCAACAGTGACTCAGTAATGACTGTGCTTCCCTCTAAGCCACAGATGAATGTGTAGCTGATGCTATGCAACGTAAATAGCTGAGTCAGAAATGAGGCTCTAACCAGACCTGTGCTTTGGAGCCAAAAACTGATGAGATCACACCTGCATGCGAAAACAAACTTCCAAATGTCAAATAACTTCAGTACCAAGAAAGAGAAATGGAGAAATTCATTCCAGATAGCTCTACATTCAAATGAGCTACATGAATACAGATATTTTAACACAGCTGTGCAGTAGCTCACGTTAGCTTCACTCTAAAGACGATGGTTCTCATCATATTTGCACTCAAGTGGTATCACTGTCATCCATTTTTCTTAAAAATAAGCAGACATAAGTGAGTCAAGATTTTTAAGCAGTGACAGAAATGCTTACCCTGACTTATTTGTACAGTATCCATTAGTTATCATGAGACTGTTAGGTTAGGAGGCTGAGCCTGGTTGCCCCATGGGGCGAGGGTGCCACGACTCCATGTTCCTAAGTCCAACCAGTAGCAAGGCGGAGCATATATTCCCATTAGGCACCCACACCACCACACATAAACATGTATAAGAGACAAAGACAGAGAGAGAGCACCATATATATCTGGCAGCCACACAGCTCAACACAGACAAACACTCTCAGCACGAGCACTTTCAGCACAAACAGCACCAAAGGCCTCATCCTGTTCCCTCTCTGGCTGATTGGGAGGAAGGTTCATTAATGGGACATATATATATATATATATATATACACATTTGTACAATGTGTATCCCTGCAGCAGCTGGGCTTACACACTCAATCCACCCAGTAGCTGGCCCCTGGATCCCCAATCTCCCCAGCTGCTGCCACTGGACATATCAGCCCCCGAGGCCTGCAGCCTCACTCCAGCTGCTGATACAGACCCATCACACACACACACACACACTGTGGATCCCTCCAGCAGCTGGCCTTGGATGTACAGTCCATGCAGTAGCTGGTCCTGGATCATCGCTCTTCTAGAGGCCTCACCCTTAGAGAAATGGAAATGAAAAAATGGAAGTACATTTTCCCACAGTATTTAAATTCGAAGCACTTATACAGTGCAAATTTCAGTGGACAAGAGTTATCTGAATAAGAAAACAACTGCCAGAAGCTCGATTTAACAAAATTTTAACAAATTCAGTATCCATGTGAGTGAAAGATACAATGGCTGATTTTAGCCAAGGTGGGGCTATTCTCCGTAGATGATAGTCCTTTAACAGTATGTGGAGAGAGACAGCATCCCTTCGGAGTAAGTTAGAACAGAACTTTATAATAAAGTGATCTGCATCTTCCTAAAGGACAATCCAGTTAATGCTCTCTAGGTTGAAGCTGTGGTTTGTGAATTCTTCCATGCATGTGTACCAAATATAGAAATTTACAAACACTAACAAGGCATGTTTCTGTTGTAAGACTGCCATGATGGGCAGGGTAGAAGTTGCCCCAAAGCATTGCTTTGGTGAGAATTTACTCAAGATGATTTCCAAATGTATATATAGCATTTTATCTAATAAAAAGGGCATTGATTTTGGAATGGAATCTTTTAGTTGGAACTTCAGCCATCTCCTGGGCTTCCCCTACCTTAGATGACTGAGCAAAAATCCAACCCAATCCCCTTGCCTAACCCTAATCCTGATCCCCACTCTTGATACCTCCTGACTTGCCCACAGCTTTGGTCTCTGAGATACAGTAAAAGTGCTCAGCTCAAAGTAAAGCATCCCTCACCCTGCCTTTCCTAACCCTCCATGGTTCAATAAAAACCTGCACTCTAGCCTTTGTCTTTCTTTCTATGCTAAACTTAGCCAAGACTCTGAACCCTTACTCCTCCTGAGCATGGTGAGAGCTACTGTACCCAAGCCTTTGTGTGTTCCTAAGTCTCAAAAGAACATCACCACTGTCCCTGGGATGTCCTAGCAGGAGTCCAGGCTCTAGCCCTTCTCCTTGCTCATCCCTAACCCCCCAGACCTTGGTTCTCCCTTGCCATTGCTCTCAAATMCTGTCCCTAAAATATGCTATGTGATCATATCAAGTTAAAAGCATCCTTCATCCTGTCTTCGCAAACCCTTTTTTCTCAGACTACCACAAAGAAAAGTTATTTAGGAATTTTATGTGACCTGGCCACCTTCTATTTTCTATTGACCTCATATTTCCCAGCATCCACAATTATTGCATAAATAATTTTACAGGAAACATCCCTGCCTAGTCCTTTTATTGTCTGTTTATGGTCTGCAGCCCATGAATTTGTCTATCTGAACCTCCTGATACTGTCTCCTACCACAAAATCCTGTGATAGTAAGTTCCAAAAGTTATGAAAATTCATAGAACTTTACATAGACCAACAAGAAATACAAACAAATAGTTGTATAATGAGATTAGCAGTTTTGCTGATTGCACAATAATGATAAATTTCACTTTGGACCATCTGTTAATTTGCAAAATCAAGACATATTTCTGCTGTATAGTTCAGTCCAGCCACAATGTGATCAGTATCATGATCTGCAAGGAACTCCAGCAAAAATAAAGCTAACGTAGCTTCTAGTTTTCTGGATAGGCCTACCATTATGAAGTTGCTGTCTGAGCATCTGGAGGAGATATTTAGGGTAGAAGAAAGTTTTTCCAAAAGCAGGATTAATCAAGGTGAAACAACAAAGACAGGATTCCTTTGTGCAGATTTTCTCACCGAGTATTTGGCATAGGTAGAAGGATGTTAGACATAGACATGAAAAGCCATGCCTGTCCTTGCAAATAGGTATTAAATCTTCTAGCAGATACCATCTCTACAGACTGAGGTGACAGTCCACAAATTAAACTAAAGCAGCATGATTCTTCAGTACATAAAATGTTGTCTTTGCACTATTTCTTTCAATGTGAAAAAGGAGCTGCGGAGTTTAAAAATGTTAATTAAGCACAATTAAAATCTAGAAATGAATAAGCATTTGTCTCACCATGATCATGTTGTAATAATGAACATCTAGGGGGCACTTTGTCTCCCAAAGACATTATAAAAATTAGTTAGTAAAAATAAAAGTAACTTGAAATGTCAAAGGAGATACCAAATACAATTCTGCAAACTTCCCCTTGTTCAATATGGCCTTAGCTGCACTGGGATCATAATTAACCAAAGCAGGAATAAAGGATCATACCATGCTTCCTTGTCATTGAAATGAGTACATGATATTGTGGTAACGGGTTAAACTTTTGCCACTGGTCACATGCAAGAAAATGATAGAAAGGACTAGTTAGGTATAAATTTGACTGTTGATAGTAAGTCCAAACAACGATACAAATTATTTGTGTGGTTAGTCATTGCTTCACATATGTGTTTACTCACTCCTCATGAGCTCCCATGTCATTTGTTTTCAGATGCAATAAAGGCTTACCTGTGACTTTGTGACCTATGCTTAAGATTTGCTTGGCTATAAAACACCAAAACCTTTTATTACAAAATTTGGTGTTATATTGGCTCTTGTAGTTTTACAGCTTTATAATGATTAAGGGAGCATTAAATTATCTGTATTTCATGGGTTCTTAACATTGCACACAGATTCCAAATACTTCAGACTGAAGTCATCAAGAGACTACACTGGAAATTGCATGTGTCTCACCAGAGCACTGGCTCAGCATCTCTCTTGTCATATCTCCAGCTTTGCCCAATTTTTGATATGTGAGGGGAAAAAAAAAGGCAAAGATATCACATCTAGTCAGCAAGATCCAATTAATCTGGTCTACAGGATGTATCCATCTGATCTACTGCCTCTTTCTGGAGAAAAAAGAATGACTGCTCCCTTAAAGACCTCTCTGGCAGTAGCTGGGAGATGCTGCTACTGCCTCCACATAGGGGTAGAGTGATGAGGCTGAAGGCTTTCTACAGAGCCTTTCAATTGTAGCTCATGAGGGAGATACTGGAACTGCAATTTGGTCCCTAGACCTGCCAACACTGAAACACCTTGTCATTTGTGCCATGAATTAAAAAAAAATATTCTAGCCCCCAAAGCCAAAATGCTGAGGTCCTCAAGTAAATATCTTGATTTTAGTTATGATCTTAGTACAGAGCTCAAGAGAAAACCAGGTAACCCATACCTATTAGGACAAAAAGCATGGACAGATTCCTCAGATACATGAAGTCCAAGGCCAGAAGGGGCTCTGAAAGAGTATACATACATGCACAGAAACTCAAAAACACCCACACATATACAAATGCTGCTTATGCAATTTTTCAGGCAAATGGAATGATGCAGATTATATTTAATAGGTGATGAGAAATTTAGCTGTGATTAGAAAAACTAATGCACAGAGAGCTCCCACTTCAACAGGAGCTATAGTCTTTGTCTCTCTGCCAAGCCTAAAATTAACCCTAATGCAAACCCTTACCCCTACCTTCCTGCCAGTGGAACGGATAGACTATAAAAGTTTTTCTCCCCACAGAACTTTTTTCCTCTGGGTTCTTGGTCTAAGGCTCAGCCCAGGCCAAAGACTATGTTTAGGGTTAGGGTTAGTGTTGGGAAATAGTTTGTGTAGCGCTTCCATTGAAGTGGGGCTGCACAGTGGGCTGCAACAGGAAGGGGTAGGCCAGAGAAAGATTTCTCCCCAGGACCCTGTGCAGCAGTCTGAGCCAAAGCTCAGCCATGGCCAAGATCTAGGGTTAGGRCAGGTTTGGAATATAGGCTAAAAGTCTAAAGCTCCTGTTGGAATGGAGTTGCTCAGGAAGCTTAGGAAGTTGCCRATGGAAGCTGTAAACTGCAAAAGATTTCTTCTCCAAGAACTGCTTCCCGAGGTTCTTGTACACCAGTGGAGGCCAAAGTCTAAGCTGAGGCTAAGGTCTCGGGCCAAGTTAGGGTCAGGGTTGGGAGAGAGATGAAGTACAAAGCTCCCATTGGAGTGAGGCAGCAAAGAGGCTGCTACGTAAGGAGTAGGCTGCAAAAACCCCTAACCCTAGGCCTTGGTCTTGTAAGATGTTGAGCCTTACAGAGCCACAGCCATAAGAACAAGTTCTCCAGGGAGAAATCTTTTTGCAGCCTACCTCTTCTGTTGGCAGCCACTTTGGAGCTCTACTCCAATGGCAGCTTTACACTTTGTCCCTCTTCCAGCCCTAAACCTAGCTCATGATCCTTCTCACAGCCTGCTTCTCCAAATCCACTTTTTCTGCTCTCCTCACTGTCTCCAGGCACTCACCATCCCCAGGCACGCAGGCAGTGCTTCATGATGGTGGGCTCTGTGCCCAAGGCTCTGCTGTGAAGCCTCCTGAAGTTTCCAGCTTCCTGTCTCTGCTCAGAGTCACAGTCAGCATTACTTTAGTGGGAGAGAGGGAGAGACACACGTTGAGACAACATGGCAGTCACTAGAGGGCAGAACAGTCCACAGGAATTAAGTGACATAAATACAGGAAAGAAAAGTAGAAAGACACTGATATTCTATATTGCAAATACATTAGTGACACTCAGCTGGACTTTCTTCCTCTGCTAAACCACAAAGATGTCGACCCTTTTTCAAGGTCTAGTCATATACCTAACGTGAGGAACCAACAGCAATACCTTTCATTTATGGCTACCCAGCACAGACCACACTAACGTCCTGGTTTTCAGTACTTTATAACTGCAGCTGCTAAGTATTTCTGTGTCACATATCAGCCATGCACTGAACTGTTTGCAAAAATTTCAGCAAAACTGTTTCAGCCTTTTGTCTGAATAAGATTGGAGGACAATACATTGCCTTATACATTCAACAACATTTTCAAATGTCTTGATAAGCAACTCGAACAGCTCTGTGCCCTGGAGCCAGGACATAGCCTGGTGTCAGGGAAAAACCTTCTCCATCCCCATGAGAATCTGCCCATAGCTGGCCAAATTAAAGTGCTGGGAAAATCACAGTTCAGTAGGTGCAGCCACTTTGCAACTCCTGCCCATGCAGAGCATGCTCCAGAACCGAGTTGAAGGGCTAAGCTGCAGTTGACTTGCAGCTTTGCAGCCAGCACCTGCCATGATGCCAAGCACAAAATTGGCAGCAGGGCAGCACACACTACATTTCTCACTCTCTCTATAGAGATTTGGCACTGGAACTGGCACCTACGTACCACTGCCATCAGATCTTCCATTAGCTCCAAGGCCAGGAGTGCCATACTGTACATAGGCTCTGGATAGGCTCTGGATCCAGATCCTTTGATCAGCTTCCCAGTGGCTGGAGAAGCATCTTCCCTTTCAAAACCTGTTGGGCTCTGTGAAGCCTAGAGGACTGAGGACTTAACCTCCTGCCATTATTCGTTTCCATTCCTCATCCCTGTGCAAAGCAAGAAGTCGCTCTGCTATTGTACCTGGAGTGTCCTAGAGCTGTGGAACATAGGCAGAGTTTTCCCCTAGTGAACTCAGGGGTGTGTGGGGGTGGGGGTGGGGGTGTTTAAAGGACCAGCATCATAGCAAAGGAGGGGTTGAAACTCACCATGCAATCTTGGACCTCAAAGACAAGTAAAACTGAAAGCAAGACAAGAACTCACTCAAGATATACTTGCAACATGCAATATGTGTAGCATAGTACCCAAGCACTCCTCAGACACTGTGCTTCAGGCATGGGGCATGGGGCAGTGAGGGGAGTTAATGACATTTGACAGCAACTGGGTTGCAAAAGGTAGGATTCCTGTCCCCTGCTTCTACCTGCCTGAACATTCGGTGTCTAATCAAAATTACTCATCTAGTTTTGCTCAATAGCTAGCAATGAGAGACAAGCGTGTGACAAGGGGTGGATTTATCCCACATATGCCAAGCACATCTTTTAGGACAGGYTCAGTCCTCTGGAAGTAAAATCCTTGCTGCTGCAGCACAGCTCCAACCCACTTTCTATGAATGAAGCGAGGGCTCTAGTGCACAGATAGCCATGGTCTTGTATTTGTGCTTTGTCTATTGTGGTTCTCTGAAATCCTGCCATAATTTTTAGAAGGAAAAAGGAAGGATCAGRATCAAACTGATGAAAGTAAAACATTACTCTGTTGGGCACACTTTCAGGTGTCCTAGTAAAAAAGTGAACAAGGCACGTCCCTCTCTCTTGTCCCTCTCTAATGTATGAACAGAGGACTTGAAACGCAAGCAGCCTAACCTCATAAATTTCATAACCATCTATTGTGAGAACAATGACCAGGTCTTCCAAAMACTTCATATCTGACACAGACTCCAAAATACACAGGGAAATTGTCAGAACTCATGGGCTCAGCTGCTTTGAAAATGTGCCCATGGACATTGCCCACTTGGAAACTGAGTCCCACAAAACTTATTGGAAATGATAGGACACCCCCTTTCTCACTAACATTTTGCATCTGAAATTGGATTATCAGACAAACAAATCCCATGTAGAGCAATCCATAATAAAGCAAATGAAACACTCAGCAGACACCTGAAAAATGCACTCCAAATGCCTGGAAAAAYGCAGATTATTGTACACTTGTTACCAAACCTACTTCGAAAGCAATATTGTTCTGTCTCTGTGCTATGTTAAATTTATTTAGTCTATAATCCCAGAGTTGCAGCCTGATGCTTAATCTACGCTGACATATTTGTCCAGCTTCCCAAGAGCAGAGCTCTAGACACAGACCTGGACACCATTTGTTTTTGATGACCTCTGTCCCTGTTAAGCAGCCACCTACATCTGGCATGAACATTTTTTCCTCATGAAGACCTGGAGGGAATAGTCAGCAAACACTGAGCTGTACATTATGTTATGTACTTGTTTGAAACCCAGGACCTAGCAATGTTTTGAAATAGCAAACACTTGGCTAGACCTTGAGAAGAGAACAGTCCAGGGACTGTGCAGCCCAAAGCAACGATACTGAGCAAGAGGTGCCTGATACAACCCTGAAGTCTCTAAAGAGAAGTTTTCTTTTTGCTGCTCTCTCCACCAAACAGTTACCACTTTTGCAGCTTTCTCTCTAGTCCCATTAGAAGGTTACTGTCTTAGGGAAACGATTCTGCAGGAAAAGCCTCTGAGCTTTAGTTCTCACCAAACTCTCCAAAAATGTTCTAAGCCCACATTAGAGAAGGTGGCAGGAGAAAACACAGCAGCTACATCTGCTTTCCTTTCTATAGACATACTATGTGTCTGCATACATATCTCTAATTCACATCATATCAAGTAAGTGTTGATGGGGCCTTCCTCAGCAGGACCTTTAATGTTATGTGAAAGCCAAATGTGATCTACCTGCTTTGGATTTCTCTCAGAAAGGGTCTTGACCTTTCATAACCCAATATTCCCAAAGTATTCTAATGTTTACAATTCATTAATTTTTTTTACAACAATTTAAGAATAAAAATCATGTCACTGTCTATTTAAATATAATTCAACACTTCACTAAGCTTTCTAGGAACTAAAGCACAAAGCTATTTCTCTGAAAACTTGAAGCGGTTTGGGAACAATGACCTTTTTTACCTTGCCTGCTGAGAGGCCTGGTCCAAATTTGTTGCGGGGGCAGGGAGACTAATATAAGTCGAGAGAAATCTGATTGGATTTGCCAAAGTGCCGTGGTCATTACCTTTCAAAAGGAGCAAAATAAAGAGATCTTTGTTTTGGCCTGAAAACAATCAGAACATTTAAGGAAATTATGAGGATGCTCTCACTATCTTTCTCATGATCTTCTAGCATGAGGGAGGGCATTACTTTTCAGAAGTAAAAGACCCTGAGGTCAGCATTCATTCAAGAAACTTTTTTTAAGGCTCTGCTATTGTTTAGGCTCAGCCTTTAGCATGGCAAAGGTACGATACTTGTAAACAGACATGAACTCAGAAACCTAAAGCCATGTCTCAAGAGTACATGCCACAGCAGTTGTCCCAGTTTACAGGGCACTCCAAGCTGAAATGATTTTCAAAGGGGTACTGCAAAACATTATGCTGATATCATGATAGCCCCTCTGCCAAATTTAATGCTCCTCCTACAAATTCATGAGCACTAGTTTCCTATTCAGAATTGAGGGGGAAGGAGAGGGGCTAGAAGTTTTCTTAACAGTAGACTTATCCTTAGATATAATGCTATCATTCTTACCCAAAATTTAAAAAAAGAAAAATTCATTTGAGGCATATATCCAACATCTCTGATTATACTGATAAATGAAAGAGTAAATAAAAAGTCCTGATTTGTATCCTGAAAAAAAGAACCTCTGGAAAAGGTCAGACTAATTAGCCAAGTTTATTAATATTAAATGCAACTAACTGTAGGGCGTTAAACTGAAAAGATTAGAGAGCCTTAAATGATGCTCTCAGCTTCATCATGAACTAAATTTAGTAAGTGCATCTGAATCCATAAGTTTCTGCTTTTAAAGGAATTAAAACCTTTTCAGCACTCCACCTGTCTCCATATCTGTGTGTTCTCTGCCTTCCTCAGGTTCAGTTGCTTTTAGCTGCATCTGCTCCTGTGCTCATTCAGGGTCAATACTGGGGCCAATCTTGTTCAAGTTATTCATCAAAAACCTGGATGAAGGGACAGAGCGCCTCCTCAGCAAGTTTGCTGATGATACAAAACTGGGAGGAGTGGCTGATACCCCCAGAGGGCTGTGCTGCCATTCAGAGGGACCTGGCCAGGCTGGAGAGGTGAGTGGAGAGGAACCTCATGAAGTTCAACAAAGGCAAGCGCAGGGTCCTGGACCTAGGGAGGAATAACCCCAGGCACCAGGACTGGCTGGGAGCTGACCTGCTGGAAAGCAGCTCTGCAGAGAAGGACCTGGGAGTCCTGGACAACAACAAGCTGATCATGAGCAAGCAATGTGCCCTTGTGGCCAAGAAGGCCAATGGTATCCTGGGGTGCATCAGAAAGAGTTTTGCCAGCAGGTCGATCCTCCCCCTCTACTCAGCCCTGCTGAGGCCACATCTGGAATACTGTGTCCAGTTCTGGGCTCCCCAGTACAAGAGAGACATGGAGCCACTGCAGCGAGTCCAGCGGAGGGCTACTAAGATGATTAGGGGACTGGAGCATCTCTCATATGAGGAAAGGCTGAGAGAGCTGGGCTTGTTGAGCCTGGAGAAGAGAAGACTGAGGGGGGATCTTATCAATGTGTATAAGTATCTGAAAAATGGGTGTAGAGAGGAGAGGCCAGACTCTTTTCAGTGGTGCCCAGCAATAGGACGAGAGGCAATGGGCACAAACTGAAACACAGGAAGCTCTGTCTGAACATAAGGAAAAGCTTCTTTACTGTGAGGGTGACTGAGCACTGGAGCAGGTTGTCCAGAGAGGTTGTGGAGTCTCCATCCTTCAAGCTATTCAAAAGCCACCTGGACATGGTCCTGGGCAACATTCTGTAGGTGACCCTGCTTGAGCAGGTGGGCTGGACTAGATGATCTCCAAAAGTCCCTTCCAACCTCAGCCATTCTGTCATTCTGTGTGGCCAGGGCTCTTCTGAGGGCTTCTCCCTGTCTTTGAATCTGAAGACAATCAAGTTGAATATTCTGGGTACAAGGGAGGGAAAAAAAATCACAAGAAACTTTGTATGTGTAAATGCTACTAACTTCTCTTGAAATGTAAGTGCAGATTATTTCTTTTAATCCCACAGATTTCATATTTCAGATTTGCTTTTCAGGGCTCTGACCCTGAGGAAGGAGTTATGAGCTCTGTATCACACCAAGGTATTTGTCCCAAAGGCTTGTCCTGTAACTAGCGCCCCAGAACCTGTTGATGCAGCACCACGCCAGGACCCTTCTGGCTGCCGATTGATACAGAGAAGCCATAGCCAGGCACAAGTCCTCTGAGTGTGGCAGAGGGGGCACAGGCTGCCCTCCTGTGCTTTCTGCCCCTGGCACTGGACATCTCCTCCCAGCTTCTCCAAGGAGAAAGTGACTTGTGTCTGGATAGTTTCAGCTCCCTTCCCAATTCTTCCCAGAGGACCTGATCATCAATACACAATACAAATCTGGTGAAATGTAGCCACTGCTTACTTTTGACTGGCACCAAAGTCTCGAAGGTCTTGGCTGCAGGTGTCGCCAACCAGGCAAGACAACAAAGACTAGGTGTGACAATCTCATCTGATGTTCTATTTTAGAAATCAAAATCACTGTCCTGACCAAGCTAAAACAGCAAAGACACTTACAGAATT
Organism: Apteryx rowi; assembly: GCF_003343035.1. Taxonomy (NCBI): domain Eukaryota; kingdom Metazoa; phylum Chordata; class Aves; order Apterygiformes; family Apterygidae; genus Apteryx; species Apteryx rowi. The sequence goes on from NW_020450632.1 coordinate 87,030, forward strand.
ATAGAGGTCTAAGACCTTCACCAAGAATTTAATCAATGGCAATATCTGGGTTGGATTGGCAATCCAGTTGGGTTTCTTTTGTTTGCCTGTGCATAGAGAATAGACAAAGAAAGAGCTCTGTATCACTGAACCCTGCTTTTCTCTCTCTCTTGCAATCCAGTTTAGCATTTACATGTCTCTTTCTTATTAAAACATGAAAAAAAGAAGCTTGTGGTTCCCAATCCAGGCACAAAATGAGCAAGTGGTGACACACGCACACACACATTTCAGCCCATGCTCACCTGCAAACCTTGTGATGCTGCACACTTAATGCATGGGCTGTTTCCAGCAGGGAGAGGGTCACCTCAGAAAATAGTCTGGTAATGTGTGGTTCCGCTACTTTCCCTTCCYGCACTCTGTCATGAGCTTGAGATACCTGGAGAGAACTGAAGGCAAGCACTGGGCCAGTGCTTGTCTTGTGCACATGACTGTGTGATGTGTTACCATGAATCACCAGAAAGTGACCACACAGCAGGTGGAGGGCCAGATGAGGATGAGGAAACTGCTGCAGTTGAGATCCAATACCTCCTCCTTTTTTCATGCCTGCACACAACCTTCTAGCTGTACATTGCCCACAGCTTGCTGACATGCAAGGCTTCAGCCAGAAGATTGTGCCACATCCACAGGGTCAGAGCAAGGACTGACATCTAGGTTGCCTTCTTGGGGGAAACTGTGGAAATTCTCCTTGGGAGAGGCATTTCACTGGGGCAGAGCCTTGGGAACAGTAGCTCAGTGTCTCAGGTCATAGAAATCAGCAGCTGTCACTACCATGGAAACATGCTGAGTGGTACGAGCCTAGTTTCTGATCCATAACATCACTACTCTTCTGGCAGTATACCATTAATACAGACATTGGTATCAAACACTGAAATCACAGATGTGTGTGACATCTCTATGTTCATTTGTGGAATGGTGCGTATAACTAGTTTTGGCTGTGGCAATACTAGAGATTCACTGCAGGAACACAGCACAAAGAGGTAGAGGCTGTTATTCCTCAGTTCTGGAGATGCCAAGTCCCAGACAACCATTAGGTCTGCCACAGTTGCCATTGTGAACTCAAGGAGACCCAGAGAAAACTCAGCTTTGGATAAATTTCCTGTATACATACACATAGTGTGGAGACATACACACAGAGAAATCAAGAGTCAGCATTTGGGATCATGAGTACTCCTAAAAAACAAACGGGCATCCATACATTCAATAAACAGTAAGGATGGGAGTGAGACCTCCTTCTGGATGGCTTTTATGGTCTTTTGTACCCTAGAAGCTTAGACAAACAATCTTTAACAGTATTCCTATTGTTTATATAGTATATGTTGTTCAATAGGAAAAAAAAGCAAAGAGTCTGGCTAAAATTCCTTCTCCTGCACAGCTATAGGCACCTCTGTTGGATATCATTTTTACAWTCAGGCATGTGACATTTTGCTTTTACGGCTATACTTGATGTACAGTGAAATAGCATGTCTACTGAAGGATGCGGGCTGTGCAGTAAGCAGCAAGGAGGTACTCCTGTGGGAGCTCCTCAAGTACTTCACCTCTCACTTGAAATCTCAGTGACTGAAACTTTCTTTGTATTCAAAACCAGAAGCATTGCCTCCAGCTGCAGCTATACAGGGCTTACTTCTGCACTCAGTTCTCCTCTCATTAATCCAGTGATTCCTTTGAAGTAACTCAGTGCCACAACACTGGATTTACTGGAGCCACTCAGGGAGATCCTTTGACAGGGTCTGTGACTGAACAACACCTACTCAATAAATCATGCAGTGCGGTCAACCAAATGAAGACCAACTCTTGCAGTGGTGGAAAAGCTGACCCTTGACCCTATCGAGAAAGCTGCACTGTGACTTTGACATTTGACTAAATACAAGCTGGAAGAGGCTTCAGAAGCCGTCTCCTGGGGCCTGCTGTCAGAGGCAGTCATTGGGAAGAAAGACAGCCATGATCTTATATTCCTGTTTGAACTTAGTGATAGCAACTGAATCTTTGAACAGTAAAAAGCGTATGTCCTTCATGTCCTGACCCCGGGTTCACTGAGGAGGAGCTTGGGATTCCTGCTGGACACAAATGTGTACTGCTCAGTGGGACCGGAGGCTTCCTGCAAGCAAACAGTCACAGGCATGAGAAACACCACTGTTATGGGAACCAGGCCATTCCCAAGCACTACAGAGCTGGAGAAGAAACATCCCTGGAGCAGCTGCTGGTCCATCCTGCTGCAGCCAGGCAGCCAGGTGCCTTGTGGCTCACTGACATGAAATGCAAGGCCCAGCCAGGCCTGCACAAGGCTGAGAAGAGGTGTCCCTGCGCTGGGGCCGTGCTGGTCTGGTCAGAGCCTGCCTCTCACCAGCGCTGCCCTGCACAGGCACAGTGCCATACTGGGAGATGCTGGTGGCTGTGGGTGGGGTCACCGTGGGCCCCATAACTGCATATTGCAAAGTGCAGGCTGGGCTACAAGTGCAACTCCCAAGGAGGAGCAGTCTCTCTGGGCCTCCAGTTGCCCAGAGTGATGCAGGATTTCTAGCTCTACTCACTGTACCCACATGCAGCAGAGCAGGGGAACCATTCTGATTTGTGTTCACTCACACGCTCCCTTTGATCTGCTGCTCTCTGCCCCACGCTGCCAAAAATTAGTAAAGACAAATTCAGATTCTGGCAAACTGATCCAGAGACCCTTGTAACAAAGATGGCTGTCACCACCAAACAGTGATCAACTAGGCTATTAGGGAAATTTGATTTCCCATGCAAGCGCCACCCTATGTCARGATCCCAATAAATTAGTTTTTTCGTTTTTAGTAAACACTCTGTCCAATTGTACGTGCAATACACCAGTCACCAATACTCCATCAGGAGCTGCCAGGAAGCAACAGTTTTCAGACCAGCTAAGGCAGCATCAGCTAATCCCACTAGTTCCATCTCTCTTTCTCTGTGTACAGGTAGGAGACTAGATCCCACCTGCACAACTGTCCTTCTAGCCAGCCCAGAGAGCTAAGCCTGCCTTATTCTCTGCTGCCTTTTCCTTGGGAGTTTTGAGTGTAGCAGGCTATCTCCCTTCTTTCTGCCTACTCCATTTTCTGATCCAGCTACACCAGATTTCTGAGGATCATCCAAGGGAATTCAGTCCTGCAACTTGCATATTGTTATACTTGTAATTATCTAAGTTTGAATCTCCCTCCCTCCCTTCTTCGCTCCCTTCCTCCATCTCAGGGTACAGGATCTATAAATCAGAAAGAAAGGGAGGTGTAGCTGTTGCTTAACAGTTTGCTGTATATCTGTGACTTTAGGTAAGTAATACAATGATTCTAAAAGATACTAGAGCCCTATCTCAAGATGTTCAAGAATTTCAATGAGAATACCTATGTGCTTTAATATGCATGTGCATGTGTGTATATATGGATATATATATATATAATTTTTTTTTAATTGTGATCCATGTGACGTATATGAAGTGAAATGAAAAATGTGGCCACATTGATGTGGTAAGTCTGCTGGCAATAACATGATCTCTCATTGCTATGTTGATAAGTGTCTGAGAAGAAAATTTATGTCTGTGGTTTGTTATGCCCTACACAACATAGGTCATTGTACCTGTTTGTACCAAGAAAAAAAAGACTGAATTATGGTTAAACATTTATTTGATCTCATTCTCTTGCAAGTGGTGATCACAGAAATGCTTCTCTGCATAGCAAAAGTTTTTAAAATGAATGCCAAATATATTATGAGCAGTAACCTCCATGGTGAACATTTCAAATCAAAGCATAACTCCTCCTTGCTGCACAAAACAGACCCAGTCTATTTAAATGCATATTGTAAATGAATGCATAAATTTATCAGTGATATTAGCCTTTGTAGATCATTAAATAAATAATCACATTAAGGAGCTATACTCAGCTGTTTTAGACTGATTTTGTGGGATACTCTTTATTCCATGGTCCTTAAGATATAGCATAAATTATTCCTAAATATTACATGTCACCATCAGGTGTGAAATTCTCAGTTTCTTGGCTGTTGCAGTAGAGTTGCATAGCTTGCTTTCTGCACTGCATACAGAAGGGAGCGCGAACACTGCCTTGAGGGGCTGGCTCTCCTTTGATATTCAGCTTCTGGAGGACTTCCACATACTGACAGAGGGGGCCTAAGAGCCTGCCCAGGCAGCTGTTTGTCTGGCAGTCACTGGGTTAGGGCTCAAGCTTTGATGGCAGGGTARACAGGACTTGAACTGTTAATGTATTCTTTGTCACTAGTGCAGTCACTAGTGTCTGTAGCGTTCAGTCAGGCTGAGAATACTGCAGTGGGGCTGAGGGTGGCCTCCTGGGAGGAAACAGTGATCCCCTTCACTGCAAAATTCCTGTGGCCACCAGCCTCCCATTTCTACTCCACTTTCTCCAGCTGTAAAAGCAGCTGCACAGACTGTAGAAAATCTGTGACAGGGGCTTCTGTCGTTTGAAGCTCCATAGCCTGTATTAGAGTATATCGTTGTTCATTACAGTGATTCCTATGTAGTATGAAAATCCAAACAGTAGATAATTAGCACCATGCAGTTGTTACCTGATCTGTGGCCTTGTCCTCTGTAGCATTTCATATTCTGTCCACCAGTGCCCCTTTGCACTTGCTGGTTCTGATCCACCCCTAGTAAAACTGGACATACACAAGTCCCTACACATCTTTATAAATATCATTTTCAGAGAGCTTATAAATTACTTATGGCAAGGGAGATATACAAGTACTCCATAAAGAGACTCAACCATTTTTAGGAACTTAATGTTACAGAAACTGTCTAATCCTAAGTCTTCAGTTTTTGCCTAGGAATCTCCTACCTGAAAATGCACCTTCCCCCTACAGTGCAGACTGGCTTTCTGAAGTTTTGCAGATTGTACCCATCAGCACTTTCTAAAAGCTTTACCCAAAGAGCACTATTGGGAGAAAAGGTGAAATGGGCCATGTGGAGCAAGAAATGTGTAAGAACAAATTGGGGGTAGAGTGCTCTAGAGCTAAACAATTCAGTCCTGTCATGAGATGATTGTGTGCAATTCACAACAGTAGGACCCTAGGTACTGAGGAGCCCTGAGGCACTTGTGCACATTCCCCTGGTGTCTTCCTTCATCTAGAGCCTCAGTTAGTGGATAACACTCTTTGGGATGATTTAGCAGGAAAGCAAAGAATGCAAACTGAACAAAAGATTTTCTCAAAGATATACTTTATAAAACATTTAATATACACTTAATAACACCTAAGAAACTTTTATAGGTGTTGAGGAAAAAAACATTACATAGTGCATCAGTGATCCCCAACCTTTTTATGAAACCAGTGTTGTGCTTAATTTGTAATTACTTCCTTTAAAACAAAAGCATGTACAGCTAATGCACAGTACATACTCTCTCTTTCTTTAAGTGATTATTGCCATGCTGTCATATGTACTCACTTGAATGGTATGCTTGCTGCAACTCAAGATTCCAGTCAAGTATGAAAATCTGACCTGAGTTATCTGCACGAATATGCTCTGGCGCAGTCTGACTTGGAGTAATCCAGGGATGAAAATTTGACCTAAGCTGTTTGTTTTTATCAACTCCAGACTCATCTGCTGTGAAATTCCAACAGATTGGTGACTCTCCTCTCCCAAGGCAAAGCTTAAGGTTTACAGATACTGACCTTCAGCTGTAGTCTGAAGTGAATACACAATCATTTTGGAACAGCTAAAAGAAGGAAAACAGAAAACAAGGGATGCAAAGAATGTGGATGATACTTCATCTGAGTGTAAGCAAGGTCATTCATTCACAGTCCTCAGCATCAATAAACTTGTCAAAATAGGCTCAAGGGCTATGGTGCTTACTGAGACTAATAGAAAAAAAAAAAACTTTTCTAAACTTAAACAATGATCCCAAATCCTAATCTCTGTATATAACTTCCTAGCACTCACATTTCATCTCAGAGTGAACATTATCTGATAATCTTCAGTGCAACATCTTTTTTAGGAGGCAGGTAGAATTTATATGAAAATGTAAAAGTAACCTTTTTCCACACCGTACACCAAATTCTGTGTTCTCTCTATCTTTCTGAATGCAGAAGGACTGAAACATATCAGAACTGAGACAGTTCTAGCATGGCTAGTGACAAGAAAGTGAATCCACATTCCTTACTTGCCATGGAAAACCACTCAATGTAGCGCACCTCAGTACACTGACAAATCTAAGAACAGAAGAGTGAAAAGACAGTAGTTCTGCAAGTAAAAGTGTCCACTGTCTGTGTTACTGTTAGAGAGAAACTGTTTTAGCCAAGAGATCACCAAGTGGATATGCTTGTTTCTGAGCTCACCACTGGAAGGTGGAGGAGGATACCATTCCCAGAAACCCTGAAATGGCTATTCTGCTCAAAGGCTTTCACTTGGACTGTGCTTAGCAGACCTGGGTTATAGTCCACTAATCAATCTAGTGCTAATATCTATGTTTTATTCATCTTCATGAGGCAAACAATCATAAATATACACGTCACCTAGACATGTAGAACACAAGATCACTAAACCAAGATCTTGTAGTCTAATTGGAACAAGTGCAATGGCAATTACAGCATGTGAGGAGAGATAGTTAGCTATCAGATCAAAGATATACTTTCTTCTCATATATTTATTGCTTATAGGTAAATACCAAACAACACTTAGTCAAACATAGGTGCCTAATTACAAAACATAAACAAAAAAAATCCTACATAGCAAACAGACAAGCCTTCATATCTAGCCTGATAGTTACCATGGCACTTGAAATTTCATCTTCATGCAAATGAATATACATATCCTAGCCTCAGAATTTTGCCATATTTCTTGCATAAACTCAAAGAGGATCTACATAGTAAACATTTTTTCAGCAAATCTAATACAAAGTGCAGAATAAAATCCTTTCCAAAACACAGGTTTTGCCACTGTCCTTTAAAAAGATTGTTCGAATACTGTTCATATATCATGTCTTGCAGTTCTCCAGAGAGAGGGGGTTCAGATATAAAACTTTGAATGCCGAGATTAATATCCTAATAACTASGTTCTACAGAATTCTTTGTTCTCCAAGAATTGAAGCTGCTGAATTTCTGAAGAAAAAGTTTAAATTTTCAAAGGCTAGAGAGACAGAAAAATAAAAAGAGGTAGCATGGCTCCCTTACCATGACAGGTAACCTCCTAGTTGAGGATTTCACGTGGATATTAGGAGACCCATGTGCCAGTTCCCAGAGATACTGTATTCATTATATTCAGTGATTGCTTAACATAATCATTCCTTGGGCCAGGGGTTGGCATGACTCTAGATGCCTTCTCCTGCAAGAAGTTTCTGGGTTCCAGCTTCCAGATGAAAAGAAGAACCTGCCAATGCTCATGAAGTACCTTCATGACTTGAGCCACTTGGCTCCACTGTTAGGCCCAATAATTTTGTCATGCAGTGCTAATATCAACTTTAGTCAGTGGGCTGTGTTAGACCCCTCGAAGAAACTGTAGCAAAAAAATCCTGGCCTGGCTGGACAGAGCAAGACACAGGGAGACATCAAAGTGTCTGAGGTGAAACCCATCTATATCTCTGCATAAGTCTGCCAGAATAAACAAAGGAATGTATGTAAGTTATGTGGCTTGTATAGAAACCAAATATACACTTAATCTTCCTAGTGAATCACCTTTTTCACACAAAGATCAGCAGTGATCCCTAGCAGAACAGCTGCTCAAACACATTCAGCTCTGGCCTCAGAAACCTCCCACACCAATGTCATGAGTAAAAAGCTATAAAAGAGCTGTTCTGCCAGATTGGAGGGTCAAATAGCAGCCTGTAAATGTTTTTAATAGGGGAGAGCATGACTACAGATACTCATTCCTCTCTCTTAATGGCCTTATTCAGAAGCAAAAAGTTAACAGAAAAATTTTATGGGAAAGTAAAAATAGATGACCTCCACAGGAAATGAATCATTTTCTCACACTTCAGCTTTCATACTGCTGGTGTATGGGCCTCAGCTATGAATTTGCCTTGATTTTATTATTTTTTATGAAAAGCATAAGTATTAGAAAGTGTAAGCTCCTGAAATACTGATCTAGAAAGATCTGCCTATTATATTCTAAACACCCTCATGCTTTTTACTTTCTTATGGCAGAAGCAGTCAAGAGGAAAAATCAGAGTGTTATAAAAAATCTCAGTATTGAAGAGGAGAAACTTTTCAGTTTCAATCAAAGAATCACTAACTAATACAAGCTCACTCTTTATTATGTGCCGTCCATTAAATGCATTATCTCATGTTTCRTCTTCAGCCCATATCCACAAAATTTACATTATTACAATTTGAGTTCATACATTTTAGCAAAACATTAATCATTGATAAAYAGTGTCTTGCTCACCTTATAAGAGACAGAAACATTTCTGAGATCATGAAATTTCATGTGGACTAGCTCATATTTCTTTGTTCTTTATAGTGGCCATTTTGATCTTTAAGTGACAAGGCAAGCTGTTTTGCTTACCAAAACAAAATCTGCATGTGCACATTCATATGTGCATGTATCTTACAGTCAGTCCCTCCTAGACATGTTTGAACCTATTGACCAAATTTGACAAAGGAAGAAGTCTCAAAGATTTTATTTCCTACAGGTTCCATGGAACAATCAAAAAGAGGAGAGGAGGCTCATTCATGCTCCTATAGGGAAAGGCTACAACCTTTCTTGGAGTTCAGGGAATCCACATGGGAACTACATATCTGGGCACAGGTCTGTAGGATATGAGGCTTCACTGGTTCTGTTGCTCACAGAGTCACTTGTTTCAAACCCAGGCAAGAGCAATCATTTCCACTGAGAATCCTCGCAGATCATAGGGAAGCCTCTGAAATTTGTGTATAGTGCATTTTACCTTTATTCATTGCAAAGTGAATTATTCATGAACTGCTTAACAGTATTATCCATCACCTGAGATGTACAAAAAATTAATCAATACCAAAGCAGCAAAGAAGTGYGTTACAGTTTGTTGTTTTCCATGGGGCAGCACTGAGAGGGTTTTTGTTTCTTTTTGCCTTCATCATTAAATGGACAAAATAAAGACATGACAGTTATGACTGAATCTACAGATAACTACAATATTTTCTCTTAGGTTCTCTCTGCAGATATCTCTTCATTAGATACTCTCTCCGAAGTTTGTTATAAATTATTTTTGAACTAAGGCCTACCTTACCCACTTTTAATGGAGACTACTAAGAATACCACATGCATGTTAACTTACTCAAGGAGCTATCATTAGTTGAGTGACCAAACTAGACAAGAAACTAAACAGGTAATGAGTTCGCAATTACTTTGCGGCCATTTGCTTACTTTATTAAACTTGCCAAGGACTTAAATCAGTGATCTAACAAAGCAACTTCCAGAAGAAATATGATAGCAAAGGTCAGTGTATTTCAAGCAGGAACAGATCCACTGCTGAAAGGTTTACGAACTTTCAACTAACTGACTCACCTCCCAGTATTTTAGGTTGAGACCCATCACAGTCATTAAAGAAAGTAGCCCCTTGTCAACTAACAATATCTCTATGTCCTTCCTAGCAGGTGAATGGGGAAGGAAGGGGAAAATAATTCAAGAGTGTGATTTGCAAAAAAAATGGCTAAATGAACATGTGATTCTAAATATCCCTCCTGCATACAATTTGCCAGGGAATACAAAGGAAGGCAGTGGAACAGGAAAGAACGGAACAGTAAGGATTCCTGCCTTAAACAGAAGATGATGCTACTCTCCTAACAACATGCTCCCATACAACAATGCCAAGTGGTAACACTCCAAGAAATATGGTGTGAGTGTGTGATAAGATTTACTTTGACAGAGGAATAAAATCTAATCAAAGGATAAGTTGGACTGCAAGAAAAGAAGTTGAAATTGCAATAAAAAATAAGAGAGGAGGTGGAAATAGGAAAAATTGGTTGATTGATGGATTGAATGGATCCTAAGACAGACCTGCCCAACAGATAACACTTACATTTAAGATATTTCAGACATATCTTCTGGCTGCATGTGATCATGGTTCAAGTTTAGTAAAACAGGTCTAGCTCTGTCCTTCTTTCCTACTTAATTTTTCTTCAGCCTGTTTCCTCAACTTCCACCTCGTCTTCTGTTTTTAATTTTCCCTCTATATATCTTTATTTTGTGTCCCATTTCTCTCCCCCTCCCCCTCATCATTTCAGGCAGCTTTTACTGGCAAAACTTCCTCATCTTCTTGTTTTCTTTTTCTCCAAGATAATTTTGCCTTACACTCCAGTCTTCTTGTAGCCTTAGCCTYGGTGGAGAAAAAAAGCTCATGCCTTCACCTAACACCAAGTCCAGTTCTCCACATTCTCCAAACTTCCTCCGTCCTTGCTCTACACTACCACCGCTGCTTTCTTGCATTTTCCCTTAGAACAGGAACACTGTAGCTTGATTTCTGAACTTCTGAACTCTGTTCATTTCTCTGGTTAGGAAACACCACTTTCAACTACATTTCTTTCCTGTAAGTATCTTTCCCTCATACACATGCTTGGATAGACATTGGAAGAATGTTTGTCATACAGGAAATTACTTGGTACTTGCTGTTGTTAGCAAGCTTCCCCAGTGCAGATTGGTCTTGGATGCCTACCAGCCTGAGCGAATTTTGTGTGTGCATGTGCAGATGATACTTTGGGAGGGACAGAAATGGTATTATGTAGTATACATTAAGCATAATTTTGCAGTATAACAAGAATTTGCAGTCCTATTCATATTCAGATAGGAGAAAAGATTTATCTCCTTTGCATGCCTTATACATCTTGACAACTCTGGCACATTAGGAAGACACCTGTTTTAAATCATTTTCACATCCATCTATTTTCCTGTGCATTCTCTGGAAGATCCTGCCAGTAGATTCCAGGTATTCAAACTTTAAGCCATTATAAATGTTGTTAATCTAGTAGGACTGCTAACAAGATTAAAGCTAAGCATGTATGGATGGCTGAACCCAAGTAATCTAAAACTTAGAAAACCACAAGATTAAGTCCTGAAACCACAAGTGGAAGCATAATTGAAGCTACTTTCAAAAATCAATGTATTTGTTCAATACTTTGGGAGGGTAAACATAGTAATACCACTATAGAACTATTCTAGATCAGGTGAACAGAAAATTTTCTAAATATACCACTATGCTTTCTGCTAGCTTTAGATTACTTCGCGATACCAGCAATAAGTAGAGATGATCATCATATACTGAATCTGAAACAGTGAGATATTTGGACTAGACACAATATTTACTATTTTTTTCTCTTGTAGTTAGCTGTAAATTATACCAACTACTTCTATCTAAATTTAAGTATCAGTTAAAAATCTAAAAGTCTTTAATGAGATGATATAGAATAGCATTTTTATATTATAGTGAGTGTTAGTATACTTGCCATAATGGAAGAAGTACACAGCCTCCTGAAGTGCTCTCTAGCCCTGTCAGACTGGGAAAAAACTGATGCTTTCCTAATCACATCCAATACAGAATGATTTAATTTAATTCTTCTATTGTAACTGAATAAATAGATATTTTGGGGGACAGCAGAAGCTACATTGTTCATTAATTCTACAATAAACACTTTTGAGTAAAATACTGGAAGCATAGTCTAATAGACAAATATTTTTCTAATGTCTGTGTTATTTGAAGGTTACATGGAATCCTCATACTTTCATATTTTTCTATAGCATCAGCATCTTTTTGTTTGAATCATGTCTCAGAGCTCCTTCACTAGCAGACTTTAAACATGTGGGAAACCATAAATCAGCACATGACTGAGACACATAATAGAGCAATAGGGTTTTAATGAATATTTTTACAAGAGTGTAAAATTCCAGGAAGTATCGTTATGTTCTTTTGCAGTAGGTTTTTTGTAGTAATGTGAAATCTTGATGAGTAAAAAGGACTGTGAGCCTCCTTGGTGTTAATATTTAACATCATTGGAAGTTGAGTTGAGCACTTCTAGGCTTCTGTCAGACTTCAGAATAGAAAACGTCAGTAAACCCACTGAGATCCCAAGCGGAATTGTTACCCTAACCAGTATCAGGGTAGTCCAAGAAGTCAAAGTTCTAACTAAGAGAGAATGCTCCCCTACAATGACAGCATAAATCTGTGGAACATCCGATGTGCAAAATGGTCTTATTCCCTGTCAGTGAGTGCTTTTGTCAATGCTTTTGAAGCTGGGATTAGTGCCCTAAGAAAGACTATTTTAATCTTCCTCCCTGTTTCTCTAACAAAGAATTGTTTTTTCAGCAGCCTTTACTAAAATAAAGAAATAAAAGGAGCATTCTTCACACATTTTATCAGAAAAATCCTGTGCAGCCCATTTTCTGAAAACCAGCAGCAACACTTCACAATAGCAAAGCTGATGGCAGTGTACCACAACCCCCAAAATTTAAAGTCACAGAACCACAAACATCTCTCTGATTAGGTGGGTTGACAATCTGGTCCTTCTTTCTTCCATAAAGTATTCCAGTTACAATGTCTTTAAGTTACACAACTTTCTCTTCAGCTAGCAAAGGTTGATATTTCAGTCCATACTCTGTCAGTCAGAATTATAGACCTCCTTGAATGTCTGTAGATCTGGAAGAGGATTCCTGCTGGAGGACTCCCATTTACATGGTCCACTGATGGGATGAATGGAAAATCTGACCAAATATATAGTTGGTTTTCTGGGTATTATCCTGTGCTTTCTTTTGCTATCAGACTGGACCACACTGGACACCATCGCAGAGGCTTTCATACTCTATCCAAGAATTTACACAAACTAGCCAGGAAGCCTTTGAGGACCACCTCTTGGAGAAAGGAAGAAACAAATTTAATTTTGTCTTGGGATATGTACTATTTGTTGCCAGGCCACTTCTATGTCTTAGGAGTTGAGGCAGTGAATTTCCATCTTGGTGAAAGAGCTCTTATGATCCGCTCATGAGGCATGCACAATCAAAGCTTAACATATATGTAGCCYAACCACACTTTCTTAGGTGGGAGGCCAGAAGCTTTCTTTTTAAAGTCTCTAAAATCCATGTCAGGGTTCTTATTCATTAGAAATAAAATACTTATTGCAAAACACAGTTAAAAGTTCTCCTCAACCTACTTACTTTCCAGGCTTATGGTGCAAGGGAAGGAGAAAAGAGTTTAATCCCTTTCTGAAACTGAAGGATTAACTTAAAAGCTAGTGATAAAAACATTGCATCATTATACCAATGGTGGCTCACAGGCATCATGAGCAACATGTGTCTTGTCAGAAGTTCAGTTGTGGCTTCCATGCCAGTGTTCAACATTTAAGCACCCAGGTGCTTCTGGGTAATCTAAAGCTTAGTCTGTGGAAAGAAGTAAAGCAGAAGACTCTGCTGAGACTGATATACCCACTCTGCTTCTCTTACTTCTCCAGCGTTACATGTATACTGTGATTCCTAAGGTCAGGAAAGTTGGCTGCCTCTTCTCTCAAGTAAAATAATTTCATATGTTGATGGCAACCAGAAAATCAACAAAACTTCCTAGAAGTCTTTTTGTCTGTGTCCTCATCTGTGTCCTAGTCTACTGGCTGTATCCACATTGTTAGTGTATATTCCCTCAGCTTTCTGATACTCCTAAGAATCACACATTTAGAAAGTAAATGCATTATTCTTTTTGGAAAGCCACAAATCTGATCTGATCATTCACTGTAAGCTGCAATAACCACAGAGCCTCCCTTGCCATACACCATAATGCTTGGAAGATTTTCCAGTGCAAAAAATTCTGGGGCTAGAGCTTTCCAAGTGTTCAGTGGAGAGTCTCAGACGTATTTCCACAGATCTCTGCTTCCATTCTCTGCATCTTGTTTATGTAGAGAATCAGAAATTTTAGGAAATACTCAACCCCACTACTGAGGAATAGAACAAGTGTGTTGGCATTAAGAGAAGTAAACCCAGGAAAGAAACTTACACACCTTTTCCCACAGGAGTACAAGGAAAGAATTCAGCTCCCAGTAATCAACTAGCGCAAACTAAGATTCTGTCTCATTGCAAAACATCTGTTCCAGGCAATCACATATGTTCTGTAACTAAGGAACCATCTAGTCTTGTTGTGGAAGTGTGAACTACTTTTATCAAACCAAGCTGCCCTCTGCTTGCACGTGGGATCACTAAGTCTCTGTCTCTCTGTAGCACATAAAGAATGGAAGTCACAGCCTTTTCTTCCTCTTCTCAAAAGAATTAATTGGCTCAGGTTCCCTCAAGTGGTCTTTAGTTAGTCCATGCCTTTGGTGTGGCCATGATACTACTTACCTGTGAGGTACACTCCAGGTTTTCAAGAGAGGGATTTGACTTTTTCATGGTTCTGGAGTCCTCCCCACTTTTACTTTTTCCAATATTTCACAGCAGTGAACTCTGTCTTTAAATCAGTTCTACACATCTATGATCACTTGTACCTGTTTGCTGTCTGCCTAGTCTTTGCCAGCTCTTCCATGAGACCTTCCACCCATGCGATTCTTTGTTTCCCTCCTTCTTGCATGAGCAGCAGGATTGACTTCTCCTTCTATACTCTGATCAGGCATCATCTTCATCTCCTTCAAAGTTAACACTTCAGATAGTAGGTTGGAGAGCAGAAAAGGTAATTGCCCCAGTAATCCCAGAAAGAAGCAAAGCTACTCCAAAGCTACTTCTACTCCTCTTCTCCCCTTCTTCTGCTGAATAATGCCAGGTTCCTGAAGAAGAGGAAAASGGAGCTGTTTCCTTTGCTGCTTTATTCTGGAAGACAGCCATATACAGCAGGCAGCCAACCAGACACAGGTTTTAGCAAAGCAAGACTAACTTTCACTAGAAGGATATTTTTCTCTTGTCAGTCTGAAATTGGCTCTAGTTTCAGTCAAAATACTACCACATATTAAAAACTGAATTAATAACAGAACATTTGTATTTACATAGCATGTATATGTTTTGTGTATGTATCAATGTACATACATATATACAGATCGACAGATAGACAGTAAGTTATAAAACACAGAAACATAGATCTATTTAATGTAAAAAAGGCTATGAGGCAATAGAGCGGAACATTATTCAAAAAAAAGCAGACTTCAGCATGCTCCATTATTAATGGCATGATGTGGCCTCTAATGACCATGGTTAGGGATTAGCTGCATGTTCCTCTCTAGGATGGATTTCCCCAGCTGACAGATGGAAGAATTCAGCTTGAGTGAGCTGTCACTGCTGTAACACTGCCAGAGGACAGTACAGAATGTCTGTGCCAGTCATTTCTTGTGATCCCAAATATTCCCCACAGGATGATTTATTACAAGGAGCAGAAAAATGCATGACAAACAGATTCTAGCTGTAAGGGTTGGGTTGTTTTTTGATGAAAAGATGTTACAGAAAACCTCCCCTTTTTTCTTTCATCAAAAGAAACCCAAACCAGAACATTGGAAATCAAGTTACAACCATGAAGTGGGTTTCCCCATGCTTGTTTTCCAAGGGGCTGAAAGTTAAAATTAGCATTTTCCCTAAGCATCTGAGGGAAGAAATGCAAACTGAGAGGTTTCCGTGAGGATGTGAGCCTGCTTTTTCTTCCTGAGCATCTAGTAATGCTCAGGCTGAAAAAAAAGAGACTATAGGAGCAGATCAGAGACCGTGGCTATTGCAAATCAAAACCCAAATGCAAAGAGCCCGTGACTGCTACACAAGAAGTGGCATGGACTGCAGAGYAACTCTGTGATTCATCCACAGGCCAAGAATTTAGGAGCCAGGCAAGCTGTGCATACGGTGTTCCCTGCACAAAGCCTATATACATACTCTGCAGAACAATATAAGCGGACTGGGGTGGCTGGGGAAGAGAAGGAGGGAGGTGAATTCCACACCAAATGAGTATTAATGATCAAGCTGCACAAACCTTTAGGTTACAAATACTTTATTCTGTTTGCATGCTGCCGTACGTTAACATCCTCCTTCCCAAGAAATCCTTTAGAGACACTGAGATATTAAGAGAGATGACAGAAATAATCTGAACACAAGTCATAATAAAAAGGAATGAAACAGTCTTCAGAGGCTCCCAGGGGATGAATCATCCTCTTTTTCCACAGCTTGCTATCTGCTTTTCCTACCTTTTCATCTCTCTCATTCATAGGTAATATTAGTATTTGCCTAGCCTTGACATTATATTGGATGAACAAGAAGGCAAAGTGCTGGCCCTGAAGATGAAAAACACTGAACAAATACAGAAATATGCAAAGGTCAATCATGTTGTTTATATTGCCCATGTTCCACTCCACTTTACTCCATTCTATTGCCTGTGTTCCTCACTCCACTTTACCCTTTTCCTTCATGGTCTGTTCTGCTTTGAAAAACAGTGCTATGGAGTTTCTTGCTTAAATGCCACACTGACCAACAAAACATCTTCATCTTCACTTTTCATGCATAAAGAAGGCATCTAACGTAGCATGAAACAACATGAGTACAGCAATTCACACTTTGCAACATTGCTTCAGTCCTTCTGAAAACACAATGCTCATTATGGTTAGTCTTTGTATTTGTTTAAGGTTTTCAAAATTCCTTCACCACCAGGAGAACTCTGAACTTTTTTCTYTTTTTTCAATGAAATCTGACATTTTGGCAAAAAGATTGATAATTCTTTTCATGGTCTGCAGATCTGTCCCTTGTTATACAGATGACTTCAGAAATTTCCAAGTCACAGATCTGAATGTAGAAAAAAATCTCATTTAATCAAATGTAGTTCTATTGAAATCAAATTTCATGAGTCTGAATTCTTCAAAGATTTCCATCACTTGAATGATTTTTGACACTCCATTCCCCCTAAAATCCACATCTATTTTCATAAAAAATACTAGAGCAACATCTATGTATACCTCCTCTTGGATACCTTTTTCCCAACCTCAGATAATTCCATAAGGTGAGACTGCTAACTGATCATTTCCTGTCTGGATGCATAAAGGTAACACAAGGATAGCTCCTCTGGCCACCATGACAGTGGCACTGGACAAGAGGTTCCCAATGAGCAACATGGGAAAAATGCCCTTCTTATATGCTTACCAGACATCTTTTATTCTGACCAAGTTTAGACAGGCAGATCTTATATAAAATTGTTGGTAACTCATCTTCTTCATTATTGATGAGCATGATCATGTCTCTGGAGCTACAGAAGCTATGATTTCTTTCAGGAATTATTTCAGTGTGCATCTTCTTACTTATATTCAGGAAGGTCAGTGAACTGGATACAGGTATAGCTGTCCCTTTAAAATGTTCAAGTTTCAGGAAGACTCATAGGTGCTATTCAACTAGGGCCCACTGAATTATTTTTGCCATCTGTAGGAGTGAAAAGTAACTTTAGAGAAGAGGCAGTCAGCGAGCCATGCAGTGTTACTAAACATCTCATGTTTGCATTCCCACTTTAGAGGGACTGCTCCTGATTAGCCTGATACAAACAAGTATAGTCAAGCATACAAGGTATATAAAGTACAAGATAGTAATAATTCAATGTTTTCTACTCCACCCAGATGAAAATTTGATATTTTCCCTTCTTGCTAGGTATCTTTGAACCCATGGCCCCCTGCTCTCCCTGTGCTTAGAACCACAGCCCCATGGTAGTAATGTGAAAATAAGTGGGATGTTATTATTACAGTGACCTGTGTTTCTGAATTCAGTCATATCAGTGATGAATTCTTCCTATAGTTACAGGAAGCTGCAAGCTAAAGGCAAAGAAGGACATTTGTAAAATAACAATAAACGTGGCTGGAGGGAAAGGAAAAATTGCATCAGACATAAACATGCTCTAAATGCTGCTCACAACACCCACCATTTAATCCCTTTCTGCCTTCAAATCTCTCCACAGTCTCCTTATACTTTCGGCTTACAGGTCAATTTACATCTTCAGTGCAGCAGACCTCCCATTCTTTATTTTTATCTTTCCTTCTACTCCTAAACTTTCTTTTTTTTTTCCTGATGCCTGCCAAATCATTGTTTTCTCAACATATTACCCATTTCCTCAGTTAATCACTTAGAAATAAGAAAGCGATCTGCAAAATGACTGCCAAAACCCAGCAATATTCACACACTTTCTCATGTCTGCAACTGAGTAAACAAACAAAACTGAATCTAATTTAGTCTACTTTTTATTGACTATACATAAAAAATATTATGGAACCACCTGCATGAGAAAGTCCAATGAGAATTTTTTAGAAAGGTTACTTGGACCTTAAGTTTAAAAGAGTTAATAAACATGGTTCTAACCACTGAAGCTGACATCAGCTTCATCTACAGAATCTGGACAGCTCCTTTCACAAAAAGCAGCAAAATGCTATCCTGCACGGTCAATAATGTTCTGTGATTTGCATGCCTCTCTAGCATAACATCAGTTACCAGATACAGAATACTTCCTGACGTTGTTTTGGAAATTCACTCAGAGATGTGCGAGATAAAGAAACCCTTATAGATAAAACTTGTCTTTAAAGTATGTAGCACAATCTTGCAGCATGTTCATATCTCTAGTTAACACTGTGTTGGGTACTGGTAGTCAAACATGAAGCTATATTCTCAGTCAAATTGCGTCATGGAAGACTCCAGCCAGGAAGAAATTACATTTAATTGAGTATTTTAAAACTATATTTTTGGTTTTAAACATAGGGACCAGTCTAGGCTTTACTGATGTAAGTTATTCATCTAAGTGGAAATATCTGTAAGACAATCTGTTGCAAAGTCAGCAGCATGTGAATGCAACATAAACAGATATTAACCCATCTGAATCACTTTCCAATGTGGCCACAAATGAAAGGTGCAAACATGAAGAGCACATTGTCATCCATCTGTGAAATTATTTGGGAAATATTAAATGACTAAGTGAAATTTCCCAACAAATACCATTGTCTATTTAAAAGAAGAAAGCAAAGTGAGGAAATGGTCTAGAAAGTTTCACAATGAGGAACCGGGAGTCAGGGAGCACATCTCTGTCCTGTCACTGAGTTCAACAACATTCTCCTGCCCTAGAACATGGCAGCTGAGAATCCATCCACTGCCAGAAGAGCAGCTGTTTTACATTTCCAGAGTTTAATGCAAATTACCATTGAGATTAATGTTTTTAAATACAGAATTAACTCCTCCACTGTGCAGTCAACTTGTGAAGGAGTTGATATGTGTGTCCTTATAGAGGAGCCAGTGTCAGGACAGGATGATCTCAGTAAAAGAATAGATTTGGATGTCTCGATGATGTAGCACATTTAAGATGCTATTTCCTTGCAATCACATAAAATATCGTCAGTACTTTTGCAGTTCAAGCAAACATCAGAAAAAGGTACCATCCATCATCAATTTCCATAAAGATGTATGACAGAGGACACTGACAAGTCTTTAAATTTCTCTTATTTTTACCTTTTCCCAGAATTGGAAAAAAACATACAAAACAAAAATTGTTAAGTAAATGTATTTATTAATGTTGGATTTCTTAACGCAGAAATACTGTTACTTCAACTATAGGCTAACAATCCTGTTTTATTGTTCTTGATGCCATAACAAGAGACAATAGCACCCCAGTCAACAGCTTATTGATCAGAAGAGTCAAATTCTGGTTTCAGATATTTGCACACAAATCTCTTGGATATCAGGATCAATTATATTTGCAGATAGAACCAGAATCTGCCTCAAAAAGTACAGTTAAAAAGCTAAGAACTCTTACTATCCTAATACATTTTTTCAATAGAAAAGCTACTTGCATATACAGAGAAGATGTATATATTCAGGATACTAAATCCAATTTCTCAAAATCCATGTCACTTTGATTGCTAAAACATTAAAATGCAAATTATGCAAAATGCAGAATATGGTTGATTTTATGGCCAATTTTATGCTAAAAACAATTACTTAGCTGCAAGTTTGGAATAAGGCAAGCACCAAGGGACATTAGGGCAACAGGAAAATGCTTTTATAGTTGTTAGTAGCATCTTTTTTCTTCCCTAGAACTAATAAGAAAAGCTAATGTTAAAGTTAAAGCAGTTATGAAGAACCAAACAGATCTCTAATCTATTTTAATGACAGGATTTGCCTAAGTAAATTTTGTCCTCCAAAAGTGAGATTCACATTTCATGCCTCAGAACATGCAGCTGGAGTTCTGTATAAATGCAACAGAGGACACAAAATAAAACCAGCCCTTAGTTCTAGAGATTTCCTCGCTCAGGGACACCCCCTCTGAGCCAGGTCCTATAAGAATGATGCGCTCACCATCCTGTAATGCCGAGGCTGAGTCGGGCGCCAGTTATCGACCAGGGGGAGCTCAGGTTCATTCTCAGCATTCTTGGAAAGGCTGCGGAGCTTTGCCATCTGCAGGAGAGCAAAATCAAAAGTGTCCTGATGGAATTCCCTTGGGATCAAATTCATAGCCCAACATTTAAACCCAGGAGGTTGGCCCAGATCCAGAAACTGGGGAGAAAGCCTCCTTCAAAGTTGTGATGATGTTCTTCACCCTTTCAGCACAAGAATTGTAGCTACCTTCTTTTCCTAGCATAGTAAAATAGAGAAAGAATGGCTCCTACGTGAACAGAACTGTAAGATATACATACTGTCACATATGTACTGTCTACAGAACTGTGTACAGCTACAGAAATATGTACTGTTAAACAGTGGAAAGTCCTCAAAAACCGAGAATAGAACAGCCTGTGTTCTAATAAATGTCTAACCCCTCTTTACTGTCTGATATTTTAGAAGCCCCAGCATTTCAAGGCCTTAAGGCTAAATTATAAACTAATTGTTCACTTCTGTGGTGGGTCTGTAGCAGAGGATGTATTCTGCTGCAAGGACACAAAAAAGTCCATTACTAGTGACAGGAATATAAACTGGATAAGGACTTGGTCAGGGTTTCAGGTGGTTTGTAAACAGGGTCTGCAGCTTGACTCTTTCTGGTCTTTTTTTTCAAATCAAGGTATGTTCTCTTTGCGGGATGCCACAAGAAGAATTCTGTCCGTACTCTTCAGAACTGTACAATGCTCCTCCTTTACTGCATTCTGGCTTTCAATGGAAGCAACACTTACACCCACTTACAGATAAATTATGTCTATTTGTTGTCATTGCCATGCACAACATTAGACAAAAGACACTTTACACATCTTTGAATGGTTTAACCATTCAAAGGGGATGCATACATTTTCCCATGTGTACACTTGAAAATGTAGCCCTATGCAGGGCACACATCTCCTTTGCTCACAGATAGCTTGAACATGCTGATGTGTCTACTTTTTATAGTACTGATTTCAAGTCCAATGGAAGCAGAACTTCTGGTAGGGATATAAAAAGTGAGTTCACAATGACTGTCCTAAATCTAGTTTATGGACTGTGCTGGTTAAGGCATCTCAACATTATTCATCACTACACAGCTTAGAAAAGCCAAATGTCTTGGTTTGCCTGAACAATGATGAGGCTATATTAATAAACCAGTGCAATATTCATCAACTGTATTATTCATCTGAAATTGCTGGAACAATAATTTGCGTGGGAACAGTGGGAGATGAAAATATTTCATCATTTTTGTTAACACTTCCAGGAATAAAGTGGTGTTGGAAAACAGCTGCTTTTTTTTTTATTATTATTTTGTGGGAGATCTGTCTTACCCAGTAAAAAAAAGCCGCACACACATATGTACACATATATAAGTATACATCCAGACTATAGCTACACAAAGCTGAAAAACTTAGTCTGCAGTGGAATAGAGGAATTCCAGGGTTGAATTCCTATCCTTTCATTAAATGTAACCTGAACAACTGGGTCACCCATCGCAAATCTCACAAGGATTTCTAATGAATTGATTCTTCCTGCAGAGTACCAGCTCACAGTCACTGCACTTACCCTTGTGGCTTGCATGCTACTACCATCTGGCTGCAAAAGCATCTAAGTGATCCATTACAAAGGCAAAGGCACTTAAAATAAGTACTATTAACCAGGCTGCAGCRGTAGCACACTTTCTAGAATTAGAAATAATTGGTAATATGATCCTCTTTTATCAATACATTATTCAGACTGCAGACACTTCGGAGAAAGTCTTTTTATTATATTCATATACAGCATCTCAAGCAGAGTGGTAATTCTGCCTGCAAAGAACATCTCTCAAAGTAAGAGACAATATCCCATCTATATGTAGCAAGTCCCTTTTTACCTTAAATGTTCCATTTTTTCTAAAGTTGGGCCAGTCAGAGAACAGTCGGTATGTTTCCCAAAACTCATTAACTTAAATAAGATGAAAAAAAGAATATGACCCAAATACAGCAGTAATCAAAAAGTCTTTTCATGAAGCTGGATCAATGATTTGATTAGCTCTTCCATTCAAAATGTATTTTAAATCAGAGATGTTCAGTAATAACTAAAACTTCCCTAAAGAAATCTGTAACTGATCTTCTGTAATATAATCTCTAAGCAGATTTATTTTGTAGAAGCCAATCAGAGCAGATCTGTATTCTTCACATAAGTACCAGCTTCAAAATATCCCACATATTTAAATTTTCAGATTGGCAAGGAAACAGGAGGCAGATCAATTCAATAAGATGTGAAAATTAAGCTGTAAATTATATGAATACATTGCTATATTTCATCTGTGCCAACTAAGGTTCACATCATACCTGAGTTTTAGCATACTTCACCTAATATATTCTTTATAAGATAAAGTCACATATATACAAAGTACTAGAAAATATTTTTTGTGATACATGCACATCAGTAAATATCTGTGCAATGAAATGTATTATCTCCCTGAGAACCTAAGGTGAAAAATTGTATATACATACGGTATCTACACAACATGTCAGTCACTTGATTCACATTCATGTTCTCACTGTGCTGGACTCTTGAAATTTGTGATACCACATCATTATAAACTGCTAAACAGAGGAATAATCTCACATGAGAAAACTGACTTGTGTTATCATCAGTACAACCATTGGCTGAAACATGGTAAAAGAGAGCATTCAAAGTGCTATAAATGGAATTGAGGGGGAGTGAGCAGATTAACAACAAGTATTTCTCCATGGCAAATGACCAGAGAAGGCTTTTGGATCAGAGAAATGGTAGTTATCTGATGCTCCTCCTGATTGTGAAAATTCAGACAGTGTAACTTCCAGAAATATGTCTATCAAACAGGTGATAGACTCTGCCATAACTTTCGTGGTTACACAATGCCAACCAGAATGTGGGGTAGATGGAGTCACCAATCCTATTAAGTTTGTATTCTGAAAAAAGATTTTTTTGAAAGAAGCATGCAATAAAAGATATATTTGCAAAGTGGAATGTTCAAGGAGTTGAAAATGTCCAGCTGCATTACATGAGCACACTGGACTCCTGCCTCATTCAGTGTGTAATGTAGTTGAGGTATCTGTTTGTTGTGAGACTGTCCCACTGCATTTCATCGCAAACGGTCATTTTTTCACAGCCACTTTATTTCATAATTTGTCCGGTGATTACCCTCAAACATTCATTAGGAAAAGCAATGAACGCTTTACCTAAAGAAGCTTGAGAGAATATAAATGGCTGAAAAAATCGTGCATAATCAACTTTCTGGTGCAAACCTAACAATAACCTTTTACTAAATGCTTGGACATTCTGATTTATATGGCTACAGGGCAATATAGGTTAATGGCTTGAACTTTCCCACTTTGGGTCTCGGGCAATGCAAGATTTTCAGCTCTGTGTAAAATAATAGGTGTGAACCACATCTCACTCCATCCTTTACTACTAGCAAGAGTTAATACCATGGGAATATAGACACTGGTAAACAAAAGGAAAACTCCCTCTTTTCATTAACTGACGTTGCAAGAGGTCTCTTGCCCACAGGAGCAAGAACTCTCATGTATAGTAACTACTGCTTGCTATCAGTCCTGCCCCAAACCACGGGACTCAAATCCTTATCCCCTACATTGTCTTATAATATCACTGACTTACAAAGTTCTCTGATGTCTCCTGATTTGAACCACCTTACTGACATGAGCTAGGAAACAGTAAGCTATTCCAGCAAGAGGACATCATCTCTGCTCCAATTAGTTAATGCAGAAGTCATACAGAGGCAGACAAAGAGATGGGTCTAACAGGTTGATTGCATATAATAGGTTGTAGACTGAACTCCTCTGAAGTTTTTTACATGTCCTCTGTGGAGTTCCAAGATATTTCTGAGGCATGCAGTTCTTTACTCTCCCTTTAATCATGCAATTTCTCACAGAATCCAATAAGCATTTTCCTTATCAAAAGACTTAAAATCAGGTTATGGCATGTAACCAACAAGAAGTGGGTAAAATGTTATCTACTTGAGGTTTACCTGGTCTGAGCTGACTATGATAGGCTCTCTGAGAACAATCCAGGTGATGCACTCTTCGCAAGGTGGGGTAGTAAAAGAGCCATGGTATGTCCAGTAGTCATGAGATTTAGGGAAAAGAATTGAAGGATCAAAGTTTGGAAAAGGAGCTTCTTTCCCCTTAAAACAAAACAGAAAACTCTTCAACAGCTCTAGTCAAGATTAGGTAAAGATGCAGGTATGGTACTTTAAGAAAGAGAGTGGCTCAAATACATCAAAGGTCAGTATACATGGTCTGAAACCAAGGACAGATCTACACAATATGTAATGATACAGTGTAGAGATACTTGAGCTAATTCTAATGAGGTAGCTTGAGTTCAAGAAATAGTGCAGAAATAACTCTTCCTTCTGGCCTTCTTTCCTATGGAAATTCTGTTCATCTAATAAATATGGAATTAGGTCACCATATAATGAACTAAGAGACATGTACTTCAGGTTTGCAATGATATTTGTGCTGACTGTCTACAAAGAGGACAGCCTATCAAATGTACTTTTATAGTGAGACTCTTATCACCTAATGTTATCTAAGACATAGATGTCTAGTCAGTGGCCCTTCTAAAGGCCAGTTAGGTGGCCTGTCTTAAGACAGAATGAACAACCATCTAGAGGTGACTTACTTTCTTCATTGATCATTGAGGGATTAACACTGCATGACTAGTTTTTAGGTAAGTGAAATTAGGTAAAATGAATCTAGTATCTATAAAACAAAATAAGGCATATTAAATCAATGAATACTCTTACATAAATGAAGAAAGGATTTTTCTTGTTAAGGAAAAGTTACTTCGTTTTTCTATTCACAAGTATATTCTGGCAACATTGCAGAGTAGAATTAAAAACTAGAAAATCATGCTTCTTCATTTTTTTGTCCTGAGAATTCCCAGCTATCTTCCTATAATAAAAAAAAAAAACAACTTTGTTACCTTTGTTTTAATAGCATTTATTTCTTCAAGAATCCTCTTCATCTCTGGTTTGGGAGTTTTCCCTACCTGTAAGGAAGAAAGCATGAGTTCACCAAAGAGTTCTGCCAGATCAGTTTCCTTCTTTGTCATACTTTTTGTACATGCAGCTAAACTTGTATCAACTATAAAATTATACTGCATCAAACCAACCTATCACCCCATGAACTTAGTAAGCAATGTTCTCAGAACATCTCAAACTAAACAATAAAAGCTTTTGTCTGCAAAAGGGAAAACCATGCTTAATACTTGAATAAAGTAACTGACTTTTCACAATTTGTGAAAACCTCTTTTGAGTTACAGTTAAAGTGAACAGCAAAACTCACACTGATTTCAGTTGA
The DNA here is from genome assembly GCF_003343035.1 of Apteryx rowi. Lineage (NCBI taxonomy): Eukaryota > Metazoa > Chordata > Aves > Apterygiformes > Apterygidae > Apteryx > Apteryx rowi. The sequence goes on from NW_020450632.1 coordinate 112,656, forward strand.
CCCTAAATGAGTCCCAAATATTTTATAAGAAAGTTGATACATGATAAAAATTCTGATGATTGCCAATAGACTGGATTCACAAACTAAAATGTTACTTAAACAACACCCAGATATAGTTTTGTAATTCTGACAGAAGACCTTGTCCTTGTCTCATCTCTCAATGAGCAAGTTTAAAATGTTGCCAGTAGCATAAATTGGTCATAATAAAATACCTCATGCTAGACAGCATACTTGCTAGGTTACTCTTTAAAATTTACTGCATAATTTGGCTGTTGATCTTCAGTTCTTTCAGTATTCTAAAGGGGAGACTGGCAACAAGCTTGCAGTGCCATTTTATATTTTTCTTTCTCAAATTACAAGCTGAGCATGCTAGTAAAGAAACTCAGTAGGGACCACCTATCGAAGCAGCAAAATGCAATCACATTATTGAAGGCTTTTTACTCCTGTGTCAGGCAGCAATTTTCAGCAACCTTTTCAGTTCTAAGGGTATGAAAGCTAGATCCCCTTATCTCACTCAGGTATCAATCAAGACGCTGCAGCTACTAGCTCCCAGCACTGCAATTTCTCATTCAAAATCTACCCATGTGCCATCACTAGATTGTGAGCCACAGGTTGTTCAGCTTGTTCTAACATACCAGCATTGCTGTACTTCAAACTCTAGGTACATTCGCAGAAATGCTTTATGAGGCTTGAACAATTGCTTGAACAATTGCTTCGGCTATGTATTCTATCTGCACCCTCCTCCCTCAACAGATGCTATGATCCAAATGAGGAAGTGACATCAGTATAGAAACTCAGCATCATGCATAATTTCACAATATTCCTGCTGACATTTAATTTTAGTCTAACACAGATAAACAACTCTTTAGGCTGAAGTCCAGAATTTGGACAAAAGTTTCATTCTAGTTTAAATCCAGACTTCATTAGATAACGTGTTGCTGATCTCAACACAGATTTCCATCTTTCTGTGTATCTCTGGTGAATATTAATTAACAGATAGCAAAAGCCAGGATTTCAGGCTAAGACTGCATATCCCAAAGATTTTTAAAAAGGATGAGTTACATGTATTGCTTGTGAGTCAGTTTTGCCTTGGAGAAGGTTCATGAAAAGCCTAGGAGAGATATTTGTCCTTGAAATCAGTCTATGATTAGCACAGAAAACAGCTGATTGCTATTGGTCAGATGGCTACTACTGACATCCTGTCCCCAAAGCAGGGAAAAATACGTCTGGATTTACAGTATCCACAAACAACACAGTGACACTATAGCTGCCAGGGCAAATGAGCATAGTATCTGATACCATTTGAAATAACATGACTCATGCTCTGTAACTTGAAAAGCATGAATTATTGAAAGTCCACCCAGGGAAAGTTGTTTCAGTCACATCGGTGTATTATACTACAATATTCAGAGCATTTTCCTGCAGTGTGGTACGAACCTTAGAAAATACATTGAGAAGGTTGTGCTTTCCTTTTACACTGCTAAGTATAGAAAACTCATTAGTAATAGTACAAAGAATGAATGAGTGCTTCTGCTTACTTGCAAAAAAATGGCCAAAACAGCTATGCCATCAGTTCTTCTCACCGCATCAAGGTAATTACTATATTTGGGATTCCAGTGTAACAAATGTAGCTGGAAACAAAAAAAAATAAATGTAAAAACTTCTATTATTGAGTAGCAAGTCATTACAGACTGAACTCTGAATTCATGTATGTAAGTGAGTCTGGGCAACAAAGAATGTGGACTAGACCTTCACAAAAATGAGACAGCAGTTCATATGAGTTATATCGGCTATGAATTACCATTTTGACTACTGTTTTTTTTTAATATATATAAACTATACACATCTCAGTATAGAAACTGCAAAAAAGAATAGAAATCTCACCTTAAAAATGAAGAGCATATATAATAGCAAAGATGTTTAAGCAGGCAGTAGAATACAAACATGCAGTTCAGAAGTCATCTACTGATACATGATTCATTTACATTTGGTTTTCAAATTAAAGTAATTCTAGCAAAGAATCCACATGAATGTATGCTTTGTTCATTGTTAGTCTGCAGTGCTCAGCTTCCCTTACCATCCTAAAGTGGTAGRAGATCAAAGTAATGCATTATTCCTCATTTCTATAGCTAAAATTATATACTTTTGCCGTGGTATTATACTTTTAGAATAGTATTTTAGTAAATTTGTATTATTTCTCAGTAATTCAGTGTTGCTGTCCTATCTTTCAAAGTGCACATGTTTGTATTTTGGGTTTGAAAATGTGTACATTTTTGTTTTACATAGAATTTTCTCTTCTTATGTTGTAAGAAATACTTCAGCCTGGTTCCCAGTTATGAATATACATGGAAGTAAAAAGAAAATGTCACAGATAAATCAGTTAATAAAAATACCTACCTGAAAAGCACAAAAATGACATTTTTTGTCCCATTGAACAATGATGACAGATGTTATTTTATACCACATTTTAAGGTAAAAAGTAGTGAGTCCTACCTCTCCTGCATATCTCACTCCATTCACAACATGCTCAGAGCCATGGTCATCAGAAGAACCCCAATGAAAGTGAAGCTGACGCAGCCTGTAGACTCCTGGGAGTGGCCCACCTCTCAGCACTGCAATTGAGAATCTACATCAGCATTAGACTCAGGTATCTTTCAGGAATTTTTTAAAGACATAATATTTTTTTAAAAAATATTTACACACCATTACTGTACAGAGGATCTACATTCTGAGACTACTGAGTACCTCTTGGAAATCCACATTGATTTCAGCAGCATTTCAGGCAACTGAAATGTTCTTCAGTTAGCTGTAATCACTTACAACCATTTGAAAATGATTTGTGTGTCTAGGCTTCCATTATTGTCAATGGAGATCATGGTTTTAATTCAGCTGCATCAATGCATCTAGAGATACCTCTAAGACATCTGTACAGTGCTGGCAGATGTGATATAAGATCTGTAGGAGAACTGTATTTTTCTAAAGCAGCATCTGGAGGCAAGGTGGAGTACATTAGGTCATCAAGAATGGTATGAGATATCTATGTTTGGGTAACTGAATTAAGCCTCAAATCAAAACACTCAGCTAATAATTCTGCTTGCCTTAAAGTAGACACTCAACAGATAGTCATCTGAATTGCTCTCTGGACTCCATTAATTAAATCTCCATTGACTAGAAGGGGAGTTTGGACAGACATCACACATATTTAAAAGCCCACATACAGACACCTAAATTTAAGTGTCTTTATCACCATCTGAATGCCATCTAATACCAACCCCTATTCAAGCATATGAAAAATAGCCACAGTTGAGATCAACTACTAAAATGCTAGATATAAAAGAGATTCCCACAAAATCCTACAACTTGTGTCTCTTACTGCAGACTATGACATACTTGTTTAAAAAGCAATGAAAGTAATGATGCTACTTCTGCCATAATAGCTACTCCCTGTGGATTTGGAAGAGGAGAAAGATAATGGCAAATGAGCCAGAAAAGCAGTCACTGAGAATGCAAACTATTTTCCTTAAAGAATTCAGCCTGTGCAATTCCTGTGACAAACAATAGCCTGTATTCTAAATAATCTTAGCATTTTTACATTATAAACCAAATGATTTAAATATGGTTTATAAACCAAATGTTTCAAACATAAAACCAAATTGCTTGAATACCACGTCGTATACTTGAAAGGAAAAACTGAAGAACTCCTTGACATTCACCAAATACTAATTAATATCCAATTCTCATTGAATTTATTTGGAAATAGAAGTTAATACTCATCCCTATAAACCATTCAGCAGCTCTCAATAACAGGTCTTTATATGTTAGACAAAAATATCCTTACATCAGAAAAGACAAGGCATGAAGTCCATGATCATCTCAAGAAAAAATATTATGAATATTAAGAATATTCTTTATTAAATATTAAAAGCAAGCTGTTACGCTTAACAAGTTCCTTTTACTTGTTTCGACAGACATTCGGTACTGTGGCCGATGCAGACACAGTAACAGTAGTAGATGACAAGGCCATTAATTCTCCATTAAAATAGATCTGTAAAACCAAATAATCCAGTTTAAGGGAAAAATGTGTCATTATTTCCACTGATGGGCCATCAGCAGTCATTTTCGAAATGGCACCAGGTGAACCTCAATATAACCTCATGCCAACACATTCATGCTTCATTCATCTATAAATAGACAGTAGCTTGTACTTAGCACATTTTGAGCAGACAGAATGATAGAAAGATTAAGATGCACATAAACCAACATTTCCCCAAGGACAAAAAGGGCTTTTCTTTTATTTACGGGTGTGTGATATAAAACATATAAATACATGACAATGAAAGACAATATGAATAGAAATTATGACAGTAAATGAAATCTCCATATATATTAAAACAGATAAATAAAATGCGCAGTTACAAGAATCATGATCTCCAATATCTAAAACATACAAGTCCAACATTAAGTCTGTATAGCTCTAAGTTAATAAGAGGAATCTTTATTTTGTTTAAACATGTGGCTTGGTTCACCATAAACTGAGTAGCGTGAGACAGAATTTGACTCACAAAAGAATGTTTTTTCCACTATCGGTGTAATCACTGAGGCAGATGTTCCCAGGGAGGGCAAGTGCTGCCCACTGCCCACTTATCTCACTGTGTGCTTATACAGCAAAATTAAGATATGATGCAGTTTGGGTGGGCAKGGCCATTCCACTTTACCTTAGTTAGCAAGGTATCTATAACTAAAAAAAGGTGACCAGAAGGTTTTGAAACCTGTGTATAACCACTTGCTTAGCAACTTAGGTAGGGGTCTGGACATAATCTGTGCTAATGTCAATAGTCATTCATCCTCACTAAACTAAAACTAGTAAAGTTATGTCTACACAAATGCTTTCCCTGTTTGCTGTGAAGGCATACTGGGACAGTCGAGTGGAAAAAATGCAAGGAACAAACACACACACTCAGGAGGTGAGTTGTGTTTATAAACATGAGAAGAACCAATTGTTCTTGCAAGATTTATGATCTTCACATGCGGCCAGATCTATAAAATGAACTGGTAATCCACAGTGAAATTAACTTAGTAAGGTATTACTGCACGACTTTTGAAAAATGTCACTTTTGTTTTATAACCACCTGTTTTATAATAGCACAGTAAAGTGCAAAACTAGGGTTTTTTTTATATCAGTGACACATTTAAAAAGTTATAAAAAAAGTCTCTGCTCAAAAGAGAATCTCAGTATTTAAACATTCCAGCCAATTGTGGAGATAAAACATGTTTTCTAAAGGCTTTCAGAATATATGCAGTTCTTACTGAATTTTTTTTTAAGCAAAAACTGAATAGATATGCAAAAAAATTACTCACTTTGGTTTGTATTTGAATTTGGTGCTCTTGAGGGGACAGACAGGGAAAAAGAAGTCTGAGAGAATTCTGTCAGTATGCCATCAACCTTCATCTACACTGCAACACACCTGTTTCAGTTTTGTGCTTCTTGATCAGAGCCTGTTCAATAAGCTCCTAAACCATCTTTGTTTGTGATTTAAGGTAGGATTGAAATTCCCATCTCCAGGGGCAGAAAGCCGATAAGCCATCTCATAACTGTAGCCTCAGAAGGCCCTGATTGTTCAGACATTTTAACCTTTAACAAAGGCATGGAAATTCAAAGTTAATAGTAACTCAACTCTTAAAGCCCCTGTGCCCAAGCTCTGCTGTACTCATATTAACGCTTAATACCTTCCATGCAGACACTGCAAATGATAGATGTGTTAAGCACAAAAAGAAGAATTTAACTTTGCCATCTTTAGCAGTTTGCAGCATTTGAGCTATTGAATGGTATGCAGCATAGCTACTGGGGTACACAACTATTGTGATTTAGCTGTCCTATTCTTGTACACCTACTGACTTGTCCAAATGTAAATTCAGTAAACAGAAAGTTAAGTAAGTGAACTTCAGAGAGGAGAATTGAAGGCTGGAGGTTAGCTGCTAGCTCAACTCACACTATAAATCAGTAGCTTACTGTATAAACTTTTAGCACGGTTTCCCAGCCAATGAATGGACAATGTTAACTCTTACAACAGCAATTCACATCAATACTTCAAAATTGCCTCCTTTAAAGGTCTGTGAACTTCTTTCACGCATGCATGGCTTTATTTTAATAGTCAAATTTTGGTTCAGGAATCAATCAAAACAAGACTGCCTATGGACAAGCTTCCCCCAGTTCCAACCAAAGTTACTGGGTTTTGTCCTCATTGTTTTAGAAGTTAGTAAAAGTACAACAAGTACTTTTACCAACTTTACCAACAAGTAAATGTTTATTCATCAAAAGTTGAAAATCAAAATCTCATTTGCAAAGATAAATAAGATTTTGCATAAAGTCGTACTCTATAAGATGGTGTGTACAAGTACTAGTCATGCCAAAAAAGACCGATAAGCAACAAGCTCTAACTATTGATGTTATGATACAATGTTCTGTTTATTTATTTATTTATTGCATCATCCACTTCCAAAGACACATATTCTTTTGGTAAGAAATCAGAAGATATGGTAAGAAATTGAAAGATTCTGAAAAAGGATCAGGGTAATCCTATAGGAAAATGTGCCCGTGCTGAGGTACTCCAAGCCCTCAAACACCATCCATCAGAAAGTCAGTAAAAGGAGAAGTAATAATCTGTTTGGCTAATGAATTTCCATAGAAATTTTCTATTATATAATAATATATATATTATATTATAGTAGAAGCAGACAAATTTTATAAAAAGATTTCTAAAATCCAGTCACTCCTTAGCACAAAAATAAATTAGTAAAGACCTGTATACAGTTTCAGTTTTCTCAGTGCTCTGAGCACGCCTTGGGATTTAGATCAGCATCTGTTTATATTCCATTTCTCCTCTGTTAGGCAGTACTCCACTTTATCCAAACTTCCACTCTTGGACATTCCAGTTTCAGAATATTCTGAGATTATCTTCCATAAATAGGAGTGACAACCTCACTGATTGCTAGGACACTCCCCAGATAGCCAATAGGTAAGAAGAGATCATCTAGTCCCAGTAGCAGAGGTCAAAGAATAAACTATTTTCCATATCCTTTTCAATTTGCTGTGGCTAAATATCTTTACATTGTTGTGACTGACCTCTTTGATCTAACCATCTATCCACAGGTATTATACAGAAAGCCAAATAGGCGTTAATTTTAAGGAAGTTACAAGCTACAGATCTCACTCAACTTCATGACAATGGTCCTTCCAGCGAGATGGTCTCAGGACATTTCTTTGGCACAAATATTTTTGGAATTTAAAAGGAAATAGACTCTGCTAGTTGAAATAAGATCGTAGCCCCGATTCAAAACAAAACCAGAGTTAATCACTGCTTGATCTGAAACAGTATTTGAGTTGGCATTCTGGCTGAGAAACATGGAAGTGGTGTGTATCTGACAAACAACAAGTAGGCTACCAAAGTACCCCAGAGTTCTGGTATGGGTTTTCTTGTGGCCATCCTGGTGAAGTAGCTCATAAAGCTGAGTGATTTGAACAAACTACAAAAGAAGTTACAATCAAGTAGACTCTCCTTCAAACAGGAGTCCAAACAGGACTCTCTGATAGTCGCCTCAATCAGGATCACTCATTAGCAGATTCAAGAATCTTGCCCAACATCACCCTAAGGGATGTTACTATAAAGCACAATTATCCAGGAGGTTTTGATTTCAGCTGCCTATTCTTTCCCAGATTTTGAGACTCCAGCCTCCATTTGCAACGAGTTTATGGTGCTTAACTTCTTCCACATAGGTATGGGTAAGACAGGCCACTAAGTCCACAACAATCCATTAACTTGTATTGACAAGCAACAATTCAGTATTACCCATCACATGAGACTACAGCACCTCCACTGCAGTTTTCTCATTTGAATGGGAGCTAATACATTTAATGATTCCCGCTGGTCATATGTAATAAGATAGACATGACACAGCTCCCAGAACAAATATCTGTCATCAAAGCATTCAATGATATAGCAGGTTCCTAAAATCAACCAGAATTTATAAATAGCTGGAGATAAATTCTCAATCCCATCCACTACAATAGCTCCACAGACAGAAGCAGTAAGGCCTTTTTCCAACATAGTATGTGAATTACATTGGACGGACACCTTTGCCAGCAGCCTCTCTCTAATAATTTGGACTTAAGAAACTTGTACAAACTGTGAACATTCAAAGTGTTCCTAGCAGAGAAGATGCAACGGAAGCAAAACTCTGAGAAGTCCATAATAATGCATTTTATCACTTTGCTTTGCAACTTACTCAAAAATCTTGGAAGGTATACCATAAATCTATTTCATCTACCACTTCTGAAAATCTAGATAAGACAGCAGATACAGATATGACAACACTAACTGGAAACATTAAGAAAGTAGAAAAATACCCTAAGTTTTCTGGCTAAATCAGAAATAATTCAGATTAGATAGACAGATAGATAGGCTTTGTCCCAAAGGAAAAAATCTTCTTTCAGATATGATTGTTATTCCACATGTATRTATCATGCAACAGGTGATTTCTTTACACAGAAGATATGTCATTGTACATATCCTAAGAAACTTAAAACGTGTTCAAGTCAGTAGGAGTATGCACAGTGGAATTTGTCCTGCAATTAGCATTATCTTAGATAAGGAACACCACCCACAGACTCTGCAGACAATGCTATAACAAAAGAGACAACAATAAACACTGCATGTTTCCTGCCTTCCAAGAATTCAGAATACACCTACTTTTTTTCCAGTGAGTCATTTTTTCTTTTTGAGATCAGAACACATATACTGAGCAGTTAATTGGGAAAAAATTCAGAATATTCCAAATCCTTCTGCTCTTTGTGGCCACAGTGTTGCATCCATGCTATATATTGCTATGCCTAGATACTCCATACTGTGCACAATCTGAGTAATTATTACAATAATTAATTWGACATGGATACATATGAGATGCAACCATTGATATATTGATGCTGTTCCAACAAATAACAGAGACAGAGGTCTCCGCAGAAAAGCTGATAAAACAAAAGCAAGATGAGAGTACCACTCCAATAGGAGCTACAACAGGCAGCTGATGATGAGGCAACTACTGTTGTCTGCATGTTAATGTGGTAAACAACAGTCATGAAGGTCTTCCAGTATGTCACAGCTACATGTCTTTAATGATGTATCTTGATGTTTAACATTAAGAACAACATTTTTATATAATTAAAACTAAAAATTCCTACTTTGCTAGAAAACTAATCAAAGTCGTGACTGTGCAGTCATTTGTGATTGCTGATATTTTATTAATTAATGCAGCTCATGCATTTTGATCCTCAGTTTTCATTAAGCCAAAAAGTCATTAAAAATCCAAATTAAATCCATGCATGTAGATATTTAAGACTAATAAATCTATTAGTAAAATTGCTCCTAATAATTATATTTGGCAATCCTAGTTATATTGTAATAGTAAATGAAGCTTACAGTGTAGTTAAATAACTCTGTGCACTGTGGAAGACAGACTTTTTAAAATTTTACTAAAATTGAAAACATTTCTTTCTCCTTTCCCTACCATTTCCTGTACTACAAATAATAACACAATTCTGTTGACCCTACAAATAAGAACAAGGAGTGAGGTATCATCCTAGCATAACAGGTTAGTAAGTCAACGAACAGGCTAGCTACTTTTATTTATCTCTACTCAGGATATATCCTAAAAGCTTTGCAAAAATATGCATTTAATTTTTCCTTTTTATCTCAGTAGCAAAGTGATTTCATACTTCTTTCAGTGATTTTTTCTTTGAAATATACCCAAAAATACCAATATGAAACCTTAGTGGTTACACCAACAGAAGCTAAATACTTCTACCACCTGTTAAACAGAACAGACAATACCTCTTTAAAATATATAATCCTACTAACGCCCGCTAATCATTACATAGGCAGCACACTGCATGTTGTTATGAGTGATGAGAAAAAAGATTTTGGAGAGTAAAGCTGAAACACTGAAATTTCTCAACTCTATAATCCTCATTAAGATAAAAATCTCATGAAAGCCACAGGGAGTTTTAACTGATTAAATATAGTGACTTTATGGTAACATCTGGTTCATTACTTCATTTATCAAAAACTACATGAATACAGTTTTCAAATATTGTAACTTCAGCCATATACACAGTCAAAGATGTTGTGCTGGATGGAATTCAGTCCTTCAAGACAAAGCTTGGACTCCATGCTCCTGGAGTAACACAAAAGCATTGGATTTTATGAGTACAGGGATTTACCCTACACCCTAATTCATCCTACACCAAGCTTTTTTGCAGCTTCCTCCACTCCCTAGGATTTTACCTATGGACTGAAASAGTAGCCACAGGTCTTTCTCACTAGTTGTGCAGGCCACTGTAGTCACAGAATCCTGTATGTCACATGCAGAAGCTACACAGAGACCTTCTGACAGCAATGAACATACAGAGCACACTTTGTCTTCCAATCAACTTTAGAAATACTCACTAATAGATAATAACAAATTTGAAATAAAAACAAAACTAACCTGATCTATCGAAAGAATCATCAAACACAACTCTGCAGGTTTTCCCATTATTGAGGATGGTCTTAGCTGCACCAGGATCATAACTAGCAAACCATGGTAGTAGGGAACGATCGTAATGCACTTCTTTGTTATTGATTTCAATAGGTGACTGATGGTGTCCTTTGGCAATTGGGTAATTTTTGTGCCACTGATCTGGTCCTAGAAAAAATACAGATAAATATCATGAAAATCTTTGCCAGCTAGGTTTTATACTTGGACTTATACTTGTTACAAGTATATATTGTTTTGCTTAGCTACAGAACATCAGTAAAATGTATTAATAAGTGTGTTACTAATCACCTGGTTGTTAGTCATGATCTGTCAACAGTTTCACTGTGTAAAAAACAATTAGATCATTCTAATTGAACTGTCAGGTATCACAAGTTATTCAGCTGAACCCAAGCACTCTTACAGAAAGCTCAAGACTTATTTATTAGGAGACACACAATACACCAGAGAAAGGAGAGGCTTATACTCAAAGTCCAGCAACGGCTAAAAATGTGATGGAATATACCCTAAAAATTCCAGCTGTGCCACTAACAGTAGGAAAACTGACTTTATTTAATTTACAACATTTTAATATTCTTATATTCAAGACTAAAATATAGTTCATTATTAGATATCTTTGTCAAGTCTAAGTGCCACAACCTGGTGTTCAACTCTCCTGTCAGCCTTTGCTTCGATCTGTATGTCCTACACACTATGAGGCTTGTTACCCAGTAACCAAACCATTGCAGTGGCCTTTCTTTCCACTAGCTTTGCATCTTCCACACCTGTGAACATCCTAACAGGCCACACTATTCAACGATGCTGTGGATGCACAGAGCCAAGTTCACCTCTACCCTTCCAGTTGATATTGCCACCTCCTAGTAAGCATTCAAGAACTGCTGTCTCTCCTTTTGCCTCGGCTTTGCACTGAGAGCCACTGTGCGACAAAGGTAGCCGCAGCAGCCATACCATCTCCACGTCACTGATTTTCAAGGCAGTTTCCCCCACTGCACCAGGTATCACCTGGGACTGAGGCTCAGCCCCGGCGCTGGCAACCCGCCGCCGAGACATCGCCCCAACAGCCGCCGCGCCCAGTGCCTCAGCGGCGCCGCCCCAACGGCCGCCGCGCGCAGCGCCCCAACGGCCGCCGGGGGAGGGCCGCGCCGCCGCTCACCGTTGTCGCTGTCGTAGCCCCACGGGTAGTAGTTGGGGTTGATCATGGTCTCGCTGCCCGCGCCTCGGCGCCGTGTGCCTCAGCCTCTCTGGGCGGCTCTCGCAGCACGGTGGCCTCGTGTCTCCCTCCTGGGGGCCTTTTATAGACTCCCGCCAACTGCCTGCCCTTCCCCGGGGCCGGCGGGGGCGAGACGGCGCAGCAGGGCGCCCAGCGGCCGGGGGCGGGCAGAGCCGCGCTCCGCCGCCCCGCTGCCTCCCCCGGGGCTCCCGGGCGGCGGCCCGCCGTGGGGGGAGGCGCGGAGCCCCGCCAGGGGGCTCGGCCGCTCCTCGGGGGAACGCGGGGGCGTTTCTCGGCCCTGGCTGCGCGGGAAGGGGGTTGCGCCGGCTCTTCTGTGTGTGTGGTGCTGTGTCGGGGGGGGGGGGTACTGTTTAAATGCGACAAGGCACCGTGGCAGGCGATGATCGGGGACGGCACGGGGGGGGACAGAGGAGGAGGTGCATTAGTGCCCCACTTTCCAGAGGTCTCCCCAGTGATCTGCTAGATGGCTAACTGGGAGAATGGAGCCGAGGGAGGAAGGTGCTGGAAAGCATTTGTGAGGGAAAAGGGACTAACTAATCTTAACCACCTGTCCCAACCCCAAAGGTCTGGTGCTGCATATAGACAACGTGGATGTATTTTTTCATTGATGAAGGACTGAAATGCAAATGTATATGTGCATACAAACATACATATATATTCACAAGCACATATAATAAGAAGTCTAACCTGGCTGTTTTCTGAAATTGGATAAAGTAATGTAAAATAAAATGTTACTCAACCCCATACTTGCAGCCAAAGTGAACAGTTCTCATTCAAATACAGCCTCAACATAGAGAGGACATTGGAGAGAGTGATGCGGTTGGCTTGGGCTTTGTGTAGTCTAAATTCTTACTTTAAAAAGTGGTTCTTACCCAGTAGCTGCCATCTGTTAATAGTTCTTCACCTTTATGCAGCAAGTAAAGGTCTGTCTCTGGTGTTTTGTCATAATGTCACTTACTGATTTTCCCTGAGGTTACAGAGCAGGGCAGGGTTGCTGGGTTTCTTATGGTGTTTTTTTCTAGAAAGGCTGTTTGCCGTGAGATTGGATCAGATCAGAATGAAGAAGAGACAGAATTGGCACTATGTTTCCCACTTTATGTGCAGCGTAACTGTGATTGGGAGGTCAGTTAGGGATGAGTCCAACAACTTCTGTCTGCCAATGGTTATCACAGATTCACGCCCTTCCCTATAAAATTCCCACGTATACAGTTGGATTCCAGCACTGCTGCCTGCAGAGCTGTCTCCCAGTGTCTTTATAAACAACTTCCCTACCAAAATTCTGTAACATTAAGTGTTCTGGCCTTTAAAAAGGTGCTACTTCCTATTTCACAGATTCTTGGTAACTGAAAATCATTGTATTAGCTGAAGATCCAATTCCTGCCTACTTCAAATAAAGCCTTTGTTACCAAATTAAGCATAGGATCTGCTTGTTTTGCCTCAGGACTAATTCTCTTCATTCAGCAGGGAGTTATGCATCAACCTGTACTTCAGATTGTAACATTTGCACATTGCAAAGGTGACTCACACAGGAAACACTGAAGTCAAATGACTTCTAAAAAATATTTGTTATCCTGACATGTGGGAAATTATTAGCGAAGTTAGAGAAAATAGACATTAGTACCAGCTGCGTAAAATGGATAAGGGACTAACTAGAGGGGGGACTAGACATTGAACTGAAAGGTGAATTACTGTGATTTGAGTTTTTAGTAGACTTTCTGAATAATGAGACGTGAGATTATCTTATTTAATACGAATGAAATGGGGACAAAAGTACAAGTCTGCTATTTAAAAATGGATTTGGCACAGGTTGGAAGTATTGGGTTGTTATGCAGAAAAGTCCAATGGCCCTCAATACCGAATAAAGCAAAATGCATGAAATTTAGTAGCAGAAAGTGTAAGACAATAGTCCTAAGTAGTGGTCTTGGCTCACATTTCTTTTTTTCTGATCTGACGTAGGTAAGAAAGAGAAGAAGGAAGAGTGGGATTCATTTGTCATAAGATGATAAAGATTACCAGTCAGGAACTGCTCATGAAAAAACAGGTACAAACTGAGGTTATATCAGGTATGGTAATTTCACTGGAGCTGGAGAGATACTAGTATGACCTCCTATGAAATAGGTTTGTAATTCTGGTCATGTATGTTCAGTAAAGAATAATTAAGATTAATTGGAACAGGTGCAGAGGAGATCAGGGAACTAAAGAGTATTTTTTACAAGAGGAGATTATAAAAGCTTTGTGTGTTTGGCATAGCAAAACAAATGGTAAGAGGGTAAATGACAGCTGTCTGTATATACGCATCACAGAAGTAAACATGAAAAAATGAGAGAAGTTATTTAAGCTRAAAAGCAATGTCAGCCAAAGAACAAATACAAAGAACACAATACAATACAAAGAACAAATGTGCAATGAACACATTCAGGCTAGATAATAGATGAAGGTTTAAAACCATCTGAGGTCTTCCAGTGACTTTGCAATAGGAAGAGTGGGGACATGAACAGGGTATGCAGGAACTATGTATTTATGTCCTACAGAGCACATATGATTTCCCATCTCTTCCTCATTTTTACTCCCATTTCCCCCAATCTTCTCACTACCATGACCTACAGACAAATCTTCAAATCCAAACTATCTGCCAGTGACTCAAAGTACACTTACCTATCTTCCAGAGGGAGCTACAACTCCAAATGTAACCACAGCCTATCTGTGGTAGTTCAAGACTATGAAAAGCACACTAGGGAACAGTTATAAGCACCATGCTCTTTGTTCTCTTCCTTGTGCCCTAAAACTGGATCTACTCAGCTCTGATGGTTATATTCCTTCACTGACTGGTAACTGACCACTTGTGATTTGTGTTTATACACACTGGGATCTCTGGAGTCATCCTGTGCCTGCACTTTTGGCAACTTATCCTATACCTGTTTCACTTCCTTCTGACAGTTATTCTCTCTCCTTTTCCATCCCTCAGCATTTGCATGTCTGTAGCAACATCTACAGCAAACTGAGGAGGAATGCTCACTGTGTAAAACTTCTGTACGCTGAAGAGAAAAGACTGTTTCTTTGACTGTTTTCTCTACCTTTCCAGCCTGTGTCTGTCCTACGTCACCGCTTTCCCACAGTCAGCCCATTTCTCATGTGCATCCACGTCTTTCAAGGTCTTTTCCAACCTCAGCCATTCTGTAATTCTGTCCATGGCACAGGATTAAACTCTGTGATGAACCATGAATTTGAGATGAAAATGTGCACTCATAAGGGCTTGCAGATTGCAGAGGTGCACAGATTATCAGAAAAAGATGAGCTGCAGGAACTGTAAGGAGCTGCACAGGATGCAAGAGACATTGCTTTGCATTCAAAGTATGCTGATTGGACTGCTACATGGAAGAGACTGAAAGTCTGGGCTCAGCCTCTATGACATTGACACTCGTGCACAGCTCCCAGGACTGCTAGGAAAAGTATGATGTGATCAAATTCCTGCCTTGTCCTCTTTTATGTGGAGATGTCACTGCATTACTATATGTTGAGGATATCTCCAAAAAGCCATCAAGAGCCATTATGAGGCTTCTACAGTAGTAGACTAGGGGATACTGTTGTTCGTGCTAGGCCAAGATTCCCAGGATAGTAATGACTTGGATGCAGACAGTACTTGGCTTTGTTGCACAATAGTACTGAGGTCTTCACTGAGGTCACATGGGTGGAGGCTGGTGTCCTGGGCCAGCCTGCCCAGGAAAAACACTATCACATAGCTGGTAGGTTAGTCAACCATCTTCCTGATGAGTCAGCGACTCTGGGAAGGAATCCCTTATAGCTCTGCTTCCTTAAGCTGTGAAAGCGCTGTAGAGACTTAAATGTAATTCTCTCTTCTTCTTCTACCTCTACACAGTAGGTGTGACAGTGAGTCTAGGCCTATGCTCTTAGCTTCAAAGAAAATTCCGAGAGTGAATAATATAAACTAGGCTGGAGCTCAGCACAGACTGTTTTAACATGCTACCCTAGCTAGCAGGATTGTTTTTAATATCAGGGCTAATTCATTTAAAGCTAGTCTCCTTTAACAGTCCTCCCAGCATCTCTGACTGTATTCAGAGAGTCAATCAATACTGTTCAGTGATACTTACCTACCCATAACTGAAAAGGGATATTTTGAAGATAAGGACAACAGTAAGAAAAAAGAAAAAGGCAGAAAAAAACCCACAACATAACTTTACTCTCTTTTTTCATGGCTATTAGTTATTTCAAGGAAGAAGCTTTAGCCTCACTCAGTTTACTTAATAAAATAGTCACATCTGTTATAAAGTGTTGTGCTTTCACACCTACAAATGGACAAATGAGAGGTCATACTTTACTTCCTGGGTAGGAGTACCAAGCAGATTCTGAGTTCTGTCCTGAGCCCTGAGACACACATACAATTTCTGCAGAGTCAATTTTGTTCTGAACTCCCTGGCATTTAGACAACTCTTTCCGGATGGCAGAAGTAAAGAAAGAAACAATCTAAGAAAAAGTCTTACTCTTAGACACTTTAGCTTAGACTTTTAAAACAGATAAGTGAGTTAATTCCCTAGGAAAAAGAAGTGGGGCTCTTCTTCTCTTTTGTGGGGCTTGGGATCATCAAGCGAGTACCAGATAAGGCAGGAGACCTCCTCCTGTCTTTTTCCTCTCTGATCCTCTTCCTTCTTCCTGATACAGTTCTTACCTCTTTCCTTTGGATTTCCCTCATTTCCCCCAGTCTGAGTACTCTAGATCTCTCAACAGATATCCGGGTGAAATATTCACTCCCTTTCTTTTCAGAAAAGTTCTGTGTAGAATCCCTTAAAAATACTGGCCTTACCAGTGGAAAATCTCCTGTTTCAGTGAAAGGTGGCTATTAAAAGTCTTTGCTTGCCCAATATCGTGTGTGGCCTAATTTCCCTGCACATTACAGACAACAGAAATGTTCTAAACAAGTGTAGAGACTGAAGAGAAAACAATGGTCACAGTTACATTTACAGTCTAAAACAGTTGGAAACAAAAAAGCTTTCACAGAACCAGTTGGTATTCACCATTGGACACAGACATATCCCTGTCTGCCACAAACCAGATCACAATATACACTTCTATGTCTCCAGTTGGGRGATCACTGGAGTCAATGAAATATTTTTGCAGGCAATATGGCAATAGCTACTTTTAAAAAATGGGTAAGTTACATGAGAAAAATTTGCAAATTTATTAGCATGCTTTCCATGAGATCTGTAAGCCACTTGAACAAATATTTTCTGTGACGTTTCAATGAGTAAAGTACTCAACTAGGTGTCTTCCCTGTGGAGCTCAGATTCATTATTTTTATTCCTATACCACAGATTTTCTCCATATGCATTGCTAAGACTAACATTCCTTCATAAGTTTGAGAGAGGACTTTTTTTTTCTTTGACAACATAAGCTACATCCTTTGGGTCACAGCTAGTATCCCACTTTTATGAAAAGATGTTTTATTAAAGTTTTCTGTTACAAAGCGCAATATCCACACATACATTTATAGGCCATATTATGTCCTATGGTTATTATTGTTGTTATTTACTCTTTATACAATAGTAACAGCGAGAAAACCTATCATGACAAAAATCATATAAACATATAATAAGGCTTTCTTCAAAAGCCTCCAATCCTGAGAGACAGATGGGAAGCAGGTGGACAGTCAGGAGCACCCATAGCTACAAAGCAGATTAGTGATATAGTTAGAAATAGGATTCCAAGGTTCTTGATGATTCATCCCTGCATTAGAGTATCACTAGATCCTTGTGACTTCCAAAGAGTTTTGTCCTAATGTCTTGATGAGATATAAAAATCTCTTTCAGGACAGTCAAATGTTAAATATATCATTAAGTTTACCAGGATAATTTGCTAAAGTTTATACAGACCATTGTTTTTTTCTCATTCCTCTCTATTAACTGATTTGATAAAATTCTCAGGCTAAGGATTCAGATGCACATAAGGAAAAACTTACTGGAAAAAAACCCACTGTTTTTAAACCTAAATGGCAGTCCTACTTTCCAGGTTAAAATCCTCCAAATCCCACCCTTTCCCTACCTAACCGTGTTCACTGTAGCATCTCTTTATCAGAAGGTATTTATGGTTTAAATGCCTTTAAATATTCCATTAAATGGCTCAGATGTAAGACTAAACTGATAAATCTTAGAATTATTGACTAAGTCCTGCCCCTTCCCTACATTTTTAGAAGGTCCAAAATATATCAGAACTGAAATAGTTCTGCAATACAGCTAGTGAGAGGAAAACTCCAAAGAGCACAGCATGAATCCACATTCCTTACATGTCATGGAGAAGTGCTCATCAAAAGCATCTTCTGTGTCAGTAAACCAAAAATTCTGGTGAACACGGTGGGAAGGCAGATCTGCAACTGTGAGGACCCGTCAGCCAAGGCCTTGATGCTATTGATGGTGATGGGAACAAAGATACAAAAACCACTTCCAGAAATAGATAATAGGTTGTCTTTGCTCTTATTTCATAACCCACTTCCAGAGAGTGGAGGAGGCTGCTATTTCTAGCAATCCTGAGATAGGTATTCCTCCCAAATGACTTTATTTAGACTTTGCTGAAGGGACCAGGAATTAGTGCAAGGTCACCAATTGATTGGCAAACAATAACTTCTTTATATTGTTTTCATCCCTCTTGATTATTCACTTACAGATGCATAAGACAAAAGATCATTATCTCAAGAGTCTGAAGCCTAATTTTGAGCAAGGACAAGAATAATACGAGTTCAAAGGGGCAAAGGCACATAGCTGGCCAAGAGATTTAAGTTGGATGATTATATTTCCTTCTCATACATGTGTTGTTTGGGCTCTACACTTCAGTTGAATGTCTTTTCCACATAATGCTAACCACCGTTAGAACTAGAGCTATGTTGAGAGGGATGAAGAAATGGCAAGAAGCTTATTTTGAATTTAGGTCCAGGGCATACACAAAAATGTTTTAACGTGGCATAAATATGTCTTCATACCTGGATCTAGAAATATGCATTCCCAAAACTAATCAAGTTAGTGTGTATAAGTTGTGCTTCCATTATAAATATAAAGGGACATTTATTCTTCCAAGGTATTCACTTCTCTGCCAGAAATCTGAGCAACTCAGATGCTTCCATCTCTAACCATAGAAATTTACCACAGTGATATATTACTGAGAACATGAGAAAGAACCTATAAAGCTATGGCACTACCTAGCTGCATCAGAGGGTCAAATTATAGTCAATAAAAAGATTTTTAATGTTTAACTAGAATTTCATGACATTGCAGTCTCCCTCTTTCTTAATAAAATTGTAAAGGGTGGAATATTTTTGTTATATTTTTGTAATTCCTGTTATGAGCTCTAGGAAGGATCAACTCCTGCTGCAGGATCAGCTGCTGTAGCTTATTACAGGATTCTCTTCCAAAGAATCTTGTTCCTTGCATGTCTTCTTCTCAGAACTAAGTGAAGAAAGAAATATAAGCAATGATTGAGAAAGTTATATAAAATATCCCTCTTCCAGTTTTGACATATTCATATAAACACTGATACATACTGTGTATTTAATTCAAGCATTTTTTCCCAGACGGTAATTCTTCTGAAATTATTTCTTGCCCACCCACTGAAAGACCAAAACAGCTTATGAGGTATTCTATTTCATTTTGAGCAGCTCATATATTTTCTGCCATTATAAACAAACTACTCTAGAAGACTTCTTTAATGGTAGGTTTTAATATTTACTGATACTAAAGGAACTTTAGGATTCAATTTGTTAAAACAGATTCACAGTTCACTTGTCAGCTTGCCAACACAGCTTAACTTACTGTAAAATTAAGTTAGTAAGGGTACCACAAATCATTTAAGACAAAATGAAACTTAAAATTTAAGTAGAATATCAAATTCACAAATTCAGAACTGCACTTGAAAAAGTTGTTTATATTTTTCAGTGTCTTAAATGGGTTTTATCTGATGCACTATGCCACTGAGCAACTGCTGTAGGAAATAGATGAGAGTACTACAAACTCAAACTGAGGTACAGTCAGGCCATTTGCAGATCTATTTTAGATATGAATCCCTGCCCCATCACTCCTTTGGATGGACAAATACAATTATTAATTAACCGTATCTTCACACCACCTTTCTGGGCAAAGTATTATAATCCTTCGGGGACACAATGTATTCAGCTGGAGATTAAGACATCTAAATTTAGGTGTTCACATGTAGGTATCTGCAGCTGAGTGAGGTATCTTAAACTCTAGTTGGAGTCAGTGGAAATCTAGGATTCAATTTGGTTGCCTACATATAAGTATCTGGTGGCATTTGAGACATGTTAGCACAGCCCACAGAGACTTTCAGGCCTCACAGATATGCCACAGGAGCTATGGCAGCCCCAGGACCCTTTGAAGTGGCTGTTGGAGGTCAGGTGGGAGACACAAGAGCATATCAGATGGCAGGAGCTGCCCATGTGTAGTGGGCATGTGCCCATGTGGACTGAATCAAGTCCATGGTTCATAGGTATTCATGCACAAATAGATACCAAAATGCAGTTGTCCTAATCTGGACCTAAATCACACTGAGAAAGGTGGGATTTAAAGGTGGCATGTGCAGAAGTGAATAACATCAAAGTGAATAACTTCTGGTTCTCAACACTTAATTACTTTTCAAAACTCCCTTCCTCACACTTCTTCCTTCCTTTCCTCTTTGCTCCTTCCTCTCCATCCCTGTGTTGCTTGTATGAGGGAGTGCAAGGCAATGGAAGAGCATCTTTCTCAAGAAGTGATCTAGTACTTTTGCCAAAAGGCATGCTTACTAAAGCCATGCTTACTTCTCTAGGTTTATATCTACATTTGTAGTAATTCAATAGTGCTTCTGCAAGAGACTGGGCATGGCAACTCACATATTTACATGTTTCACCCAGAAAATAAACATTTAGCATAATATTTACAAAATGGGATAAAACAGAAGGTGTAACTAGGAGATCTGTGGGAAAGTTATCCACCTTATCTGTTGTCCACAAATTGTAAACAGAATCACAGATGGGTTGAGATTGGAAGGGACTTCTGGAGATCATCTAGTCCAACCCCCCTGCTCAAGCAGGGTCACCTACAACACATTGCCCAGGACCATGTCTAGGAGGCTTTTGAATATCTCAAAGGATGGAGACTCCACAACCTCTCTGGACAACCTGCTCCAGTGCTCTGTCACCCTCATAATACAGAAGTTTTTTCTCATGTTCAGATGGAACTTCTTGTGTTTCAGTTTGTGCCCATTGCCTCTTGTCCTATTGCTGGGCACCACTGAAAAGAGTCTGGCCCCTCCTCTCTACACACTCTTTTCAGATACTTATACACATTGATAAGATCCCCCCTCAGTCTTCTCTTCTCCAGGCTCAACAAGCCCAGCTCTCTCAGCCTTTCCTCATATGAGAGATGCTCCAGTCCCCTAATCATCTTTGTAGCCCTCCTCTGGACTTGCTGCGGTGGCTCCATGTTTCTCTTGTACTGGGGAGCCCAAACTGGACACAGTATTCCAGATGTGGCCTCAGCAGGGCTGAGTAGAGGGGAAGGATCACCTCCCTCAACCTGCTGGCAATGCTCTTCCTAATGCAACCCGGAATACCATCGGCCTTCTTGGCCACAAGGGCACATTGCTTGCTCATGGTCAGCTTGTTGTCTTCCAGGATCCCCAGGCCCTTCTCCGCAGAGCTGCTTTCCAGCAGGTCAACCCCCAGCCTGTCCTGGTGCAGGGGATTATTCCTCCCCAGGTGCAGGACCCTGCGCTTGCCTTTGTTGAACTTCATGAGGTTCCTCTCCGCTCACCTCTCCAGCCTGTACAGGGCCCTCTGAATGGCAGCACAGTCCTCTGGTGTATCAAACCATGAGACTATGGCAGGTGTTTTGCAGATTCTTCACAGATTGCTTCCAGAGGCTTTTGAAGTTTGGTGATAAGTATGCATAGCCGCTGGAGCAGAAAGAATTTGAGAGCTGAAAATGCTTCAGACAGTTTGAGGATCATCAGAAGAGTGCAAAGAAAAAGTCAAAAGACTTCTTTCAGTAGAATGGCTATCAACTATTTCTAAAGAATGATGGTGAAGTCATTATCTGTAATTTTGCTTGCAGAAAGGATGATGCACAAATTCTTCAGTTGCTCACATTTAATTGAATATAAACCCCCCAAAACTTGAAAGTCAACTGGTCAAACCCAGAAAAATAATTGACTTAATAAATATTAAGCAAATTTTCCCATTTGTCATTTCATGATTATAGCTAAGCATCGTGGTGTTTTGATGATAAAATGTAAATAGAAAGGATACCATAAGTATTCCATATTTTATGTTAAAAAATTTTTCAAAAAATATTGCTAATGCAGATGGCATGACTTTATAAAGAAGTGAATGAAACATTGCTTTTGAAAAGGATGTAGTCAGAAAGTCCTGTCTCTCATATCTATACATGAAAAGCATCTCAAGAGGGTAAAATCCCAGGTAATAGGTACTAGGAGAGCCTTCTTGCTAAACTATTGGTCAGCTACAACACTACAGGTATTTTATACAGTAGGTATGTTTTTCAGTAAATCCAAAAAAGGTGCCTATGCAAGAAAATAAGAATATAGTGGGGATGTCTTGCTGACTAAAGGGAGAGATTTTAGTACATGCAACTGTATATATACAAACTTGCCTGAAAATAGCATATAAAGAACTAATCCAGGAACTGCAGCATATTTCAAGAATGTGTTGGACTATGCATCACATAACTAAGCTGGCTAAGCCTTATGACATCATTTGATGACATTTCTCTGTCTGTCTGTTTGGAAGTAATGTGATAACTATGGAATGGGTAGCATCATTGCACTCTAACAACTTAAATACCTCTGCAGTTTTCTCCAGATCAAATAGCCAGTTGGTCACACCAGTTAATGCCATACTGTCCAGCTATAAACTGAATATTTTCCCTATTCAGTCTTCCCCATTAGGCATATTCAGTGATAAATCACCAAATGATTTATTGCCTGAGCAGGAAAAAAGAAGAGGGAAATAATGTGAAGGAGATACGAAGCTTCTGTTGTGGAGCAGAAAGAATAGTCTGGGCAAGGGGACATATGGAGCCCTTGCCATAAGGAGAATGTGAGCTGAGTATCAAAAAAAGGTAACAGAGTCTGATACAAAGCACAGAATTCCTGGGACAGACAGAAAGGAGAAAGAAAGGTGACTAAGTAGAAAGGGGCATCAACAAAGAAAAGGATGGAAAAAGATTAGTGGCACAGAATTATTTGCATGACAGAAGATAGGGTGGTTGCCAGGAGTTCCTAAAACAGAATGGAGAAGAGAAAGGAAGAATATAATGTTTATGAGTGGAAAAGAAGCAAAAAGAGTCAATAGCAAGGTCAATAAATATGGCCAGTAGAAGCAGTAATGCACCGGGACAATCTACCAGTAAACCAGGAGCCTCCAACCTTGAAATTTTGCGCATCTATGATCAAAATAAAAGAGACAAGTAAAAGAGTTTTTAATAATTTAAATGGTAGAATTGTGAGAAATGCATAGATTCAAAAGCCTGCTTATTAAAAGCAAATAGCCCATCTGAAATTAAGGTAGCTACTTACTCAGGAACAATGAGCAACATTTGGTACAACAAAGAATCCACTGTTGTCCTTGAGTGAAATTTCCTTTGTTCTATTTAATGGCAAAACTTTAATGACTTGAACAGTGGCACCCTCAGCAAGTGCAAAGATGAAATCAAATTATGGGGGGCTGTCACTATGCTGGAGGGCAGGGCTGCTAGTCAGGGGGGCCTCAAGACATGCAAAGTCCTGCACCGGAAGAGGAATAACCCCATGCAACAGTACGGGTGGGGGACCAACTGGCTAGAAAGAAAGCTTTACAGAAAAGAACACGGAGGTCCTGGTGGACAACAAATCAAGCATGAGTCAGCAGCGTGCCCTTGCTGTGATGAAGGCCAGCCATATACTGGGTTCCAGTAACATGAGTGTAGCAAGCAGGTTGAGGGTAGTGATAATTTCCCTCTCTTCAGCRCTTGGGAGGCTGCATCTGGAGTACTGAGTCCAGTTTTGAGCCTGCCAGTTCAAGAAAGACATTGACAAAATATTGCAAGTCCAGTGGAGGGCCACTAAGATGGTTAGTGGGCTGGAGCAGATGACGTACAAGAAAAAGCTAGGAGAGCTGGATTTGTTCAGCCAGGAGAGGAGCAGACTAAGGTATACCTGCTTTAATTCTATTTCATATCAGTACCTTCCTGCAGAATGATTGCACCATGTTACAGTTTCAGTATTATTGCTTCAGGTCTAGTACAAATATTAATATAACATACACTCTGTTTTAATTAGAAATTTATGGAAAATTATACACCAAAATGGAAACAGCAGAAAGCACCATATTGTTTTGCAGCAGACTGCAGATAGCGCACTGGGCAGTGTGCAAAAGACATCCGCACTGTGCTTTTCATTGAGCATGCCTTAGTTGATGTGACATGTCACAGCCAAGAAACCAGATTGTCATATGCCTTCCACTCACTGAAATTTGTGCCAGGCTATGGAAAACATGGTAGGCATGAATGGAAACCTATCAACAGCCAAATCTTTGTAAAAAGATCTGCTGAAATAAAAAGAACGGCATACTGAGTTAAATTATGTTGCTAATATGTCACAATTTTCCTGTTTATTCACACTTTCTATTGCTGAAGAGCAGAATTTGATACTTAACAGGCAAAAAGTAGATAGCTGTATGAAATGTCTTTTTGCCAGGAGTCATTCTATTTTTACTGCTACTGATCTACAAAATCCCATAGCTGCTATGGCATAGTCCAGTATCTGTTCCACCACTTTTACCTTATTTAAAAGCCCACACAAACAAAAATCCATATTAAAACAAGAAAAAAAATACAATGTTTGTTAGTATCAGTAACTTTGGATATAGATATATTAGGGGATTGTCACATTCTCAGATAAAGGTCTTTATATGTGGATGAGCCAGAAAAAAACAAGTAAACACATCTAGGTGAATGCTGAAAATGTGCTGGCACTCTTGGCTGGAATGTTGGGTAAAACCCTTGCTATATTTCAGCATATGTTCCCATCTACCCACTTTGCAATGCAGTGCAGCCACAACACATAATTGTGAGCTCATTTGGATACTTTCTGAATACCATCCAGCAGTTTCTATCAACTGTATTATTTTGCCTACTACCTTTTAGTTCCTTTCAATGCCCTGGAAAATATTTGCTTCTGCACATACACATACACACACATACACAAATGGCCCATGCTTAATTGTCACAGCCAACAGGTTTGCTTTATTGAAAAGACAGCGGGCTAGTGCAACAACCAAACCATGCCTGGTAAGTATAGTCAGAGGACCGTATTAGGTTTGGATAATAGCTAGTATTAGGTCAGCAGTGGCAATGCTATTGAGAGATAAACCAAAACCATGTATTTTTATTGAAAGATCTTATCTGAAAAAGATTACCTGGCCTTCATATTATGGGTCAGGAAGCTCTTAAAGTATATAAAGTTTGGCAAATTTTTGTCAGTCTGCTTCTACAAAAAAATCCAACACGTGCATGTTTGGTTTTGCCAGTACAGTGAGCAGCCTGGAATGACCATCTTCTGTGCATGCTTTTCTAGACAGAAATAGGTAAGGAAGAAGACCTCACCAGGAGAAAGATTARTGGCAGAAGGGCCCAGACAAAATTTAAAGAAAAAAAATCACAAAAGCAGACTGGATCAGAGCCTGCTGCTACAGAAGGCCCTAGAACAAGTTAAATAGTAAGATAGCCAATGGGTCAGCCTGGTGACATATTCTGGTGGTCTTAACAAGCACATTTACATAGAGAAGAAGGAAGAGGCACCACATCCACAGCAAGATCAGAAACCAGATCCATACACTGAGCCATAGACTATTTTGAAAAATGTAAGTGAGAGGAATTTCTGGACTGAGACCAGTATAACTATGTTTATGGAGTTGGATTTAGCTTCTGTTGTGATGCCAGCCATATTGTTCCCTTCCCCAGGTGCAATTCAGGGTGGATTCCAAATGGAGAAGTGGGGTAACTGTAAATAACAAAGTTATTTCTATTTTTTTAACCAAGTGCCCATATTCTGATGGAAAAATAGAATCAGATCATAAATTCCAGCAAACACTAGGATAGATGGATTAAACAGTAATTATCAGTGACAAGGAATGGAAGGAAAAGCTTTCTGCAGGTAGTACTATCTTAGCGCTACCCATCTGAGCTGTTGGCAAACCTCCACATCCTGATTTAAAATTAAGTGAAGGTTCTCACATATTCCCTTCCCCAGTTCAGACTACTGACGCTTGACATTTTTCATGCAGAAGATAGACCAGGCAATGAGTCAGAAGCTGAAACAAGCAGACATTCAACAGGTTCTCTTTTAATTAGTTATAACCATCCATTGCTATCCTGCATATATATATCAGTCAGAAAATATGTTCTATGCATGCAGAAGTGGAATTCATCTACTCCTTTTTCTACCACATAAAGTTTTCTTGAGTTATCTTGCTTTTATGGAAATATGTGCACTTACATTCATGACATCTATCTAGGCAGCAAGTTTTAGAGGATGTTTTTCATTCAACTTCTCAGTCAATACTCCCAAGTGAAGAGGCTGTGTTATGCACTGGGCCTTATGATCCTGTAATATGAAGATATGAATGCAAGTATTAATTTTAAAAAGTGAAGTAAGTGAATCCACTTTAATTCTGGAAGTTTTGTGGCTTTATGGATAATATGTCCTGGATGCTATTGTGAGGCAGTTCCAGGCAAATATTTTCTGAATCATGGGACTTCACTTGCTGATTAAAGATGCTTAAATATAACATAAAAAAAATAGAGTGCTGTGATAGACCAAACCAAATGGAATTAGGAAATTTGAAGCATGGAATAGTGTTGCTTTTTGTGATACATTTAGAGAATTACAGAGTAAGAGGATAACAGAAATGTATTTTAAGAATGGCTAACCCTTCAGTYGGTTCCTGTGACAAATGAACACCTTGCTTCCAGCATGGGTGACAGAGGATAACTAGCAGAGCTGAGCTCAGCAAAGTAGCATGAGCAGCAGATTTCGTTGAGTTACTGAAAGTAGCTAATAACCAGTAACACTCTCTTTTATTAATTGTAGCTTATATGTTTTTAACTTTTTATTTAAATTTATACTATTAAATTTAAACCTTGAATATTCATATTAAATGACATATAAAGCAACAGAAAGCAAAACTCTGTAACTCAGATTGTATCTGTGAGCAAAGTGTCACAATTGGGGTCCTGCAAGAAGTCATTTTTATTAAGAACTGTTATAAAGAACAAGATTCTCTGCATTAAATCTCACTCCTCATCTCCTCTAAGATGAGGAGGAGGACCCCTGCATCCATGGCAAATATTATGATTTTTGTTTTTTAAAGCTATGGGAAGTGCATATAGGAATTCTGTTTAGGAATGTTCAAAATATTTTATGGGACTTCTTACAGTGGCACTGAAATAATCTGGTGATGGCCACCAATATAAGAGCGTAATTATTTTCACTGTTAATTAATTAATACAGTACTGTATTCTCTTTAATCTAAGTCCTAGCACAATTACTACTTTAAAGACAGGAGAACCATTCCATATCCTCACCTTTATTTAGATTACACTGACTCCATGCCATTTTTCAGAAATTTTCAGCAGAAATTATAGCAAAGTGCACTAAGACATTAGGCATGGAAAGTATTCTTTCTGAACTTGCATCCCCTACCTCTCCTGGTAGAGACAATGAAATCAGTGTTTCAATTATAGGTCTTACACACTGTTGGGCAACAAATCAACTTTCTTCTGTTTATTCAAGGGTCAGTAACATTTGTTTAGCTATAAATATAGGTTTGCTGCAGACACTGATGACATCCGTTGCTGTATTATGTCTGACAAGATAAGTTATTCATTCATTCTATTCTTTTTCCAACAGAGATTTATTACACAGACAATGCACAGCACTGTGGGAGCTGTTAGATTAGGGCTTAATGGCTGGAAGCCAACACTGTTAAGAAAGAAACATCACTATTCTCTGAAAGAAGCATAGTTTCATGMAAATGTCTTTATTTTAAATTCTTCAGAGATATAAGAATATTAGCCAGAAGAATAATTGAGACATCATGTGCACGAAGAAAAGGGATATGTAGAGAGAAGGGGATAGGCAGGCTATGAATAGCATGCAGGGCAGTGTGTCCTGCAGTCCTGGTCTCATAATTATTCAGATTGGCAACAATTGGTTGCATATCAGTGAGAGAGAATTTCACCCATAGCTTCTCTTACCTTATAATAGGATTCTCTGGGACTTTAGGAATAGAGTTACAGATCCCAGCTGGAATTTTCTCAGGCTCTAGAAGCAAAACCATTTACACTCAGGGGTTTTGCATGCATGAACATGCTGGCAAAAATAAGAATTTTTTCCATAGAAATGGTTACCGATCTGTTACATTCAGAATTTAATTAAACCCAAGGATCTTATAGCACAAGCATTAAATTAGGTAGTATTCTTTAAGATAAAGACTGCATTATTATTAAACTCTATTCCTGACTCTTGCTGGCATGACTTTGCTCCCTGTTCTCTGTGGGATGGTATACGTGTGATTCAATGTTGAACTTTAAGCTGGACTAGCTAGCAAGCAGAAGGAGACCCACACCTGAAAAGACCTGAGGTTGGACTTGAAGACTGAATAAACAGGGCCCAGGGTCTGGGCATGGATTCTGGACAGACTTATGGTCTGGTCTCAGGTTCAGGGACCTACAGGCATGTGTGTGCCTGTGGATCAAGAGAATGATGGTGTGCRTAGTATATGTATGTCCCCTAGTGAACTCAATCCTGATCAGCTGGAGGGGAGGAACTGGACTGGGCCCCCTTTATCGTTCATGTTTCTGGGAGTGCTATTGGTGTTCATCTGGGTGTGCCTGGCTCTGTGTGTGTGTGTGTGTGTGCGCACATATCTCCATCTTTGGAGTACACATTCGGCCTCGCTATTGGCTGGACCTGCAAATGGGAACAGCAGCAAACAGCCTGGCTGGGAAGGAGAAATCCCCTTGGCCTTTAAGTCCACAGGATTGAGCTTCCCTTAACAACAGCATGTAGTAGGTAGCTGATCTGTGGCACAAGTGAAGTCTATCCAATGCAAGTCATATTTGACTGACTACATACTCCTTGTGGGGCCACTTTCAAACTGAGGGCCCTGGCGCTACAGACTCATGTGTTAAAATAAATACCAGTGATTAAGATAAGTAGGAAACATTCTTAGGATGTTAATATCTCCATAATTAAATCAGCAATGCTGTAAAACGAACCAAGAGACAGGTTACATTTTCAGTGTCCATGCAGAATCTCCTGTGTGTCACAGATCTGATCCTAAGCCCACTGAAATCAGTAGGACAGGAGACAGGCCATCTGCAGGGAGTTTTTAATACAGGAAGAAAGACATTTCAGCTTCTCCCATGGATATCACTCCCAGCTTGATCTTCTCTTCTCAGAATTTCACCCAGCTGTCTTCTCTGTCCCTTAGGTACATGGCTGCTATACTTCATGAAGCTCCAGATATGGTATCTTTCAAGCTCAGTCACCAATTTCCTATTGAAGATTCACAAAAGGAACTGTGGATAGGAGCCAGTATCTGGTCACTGAATGGCTCAAAAGCAGGAGTGTTTGTCAGAAACTGGCACAGTCAGTGAGAATCAAAACAGTGCAAGGAATCCTGAAGGCAAAGGTGTGGGAGATGTACAGTGTGTGAAAGGGGAGATAGCCTGTGGATGAGGCTGGGACAGTCTCTCTCTCACTCTGTCCTTCTCTTTAGACTTGCCAAATTACTCTGTTTTATTCCATTGCATTGCTTGTATCACCATTTCTTTCTGTCACAAAACTATTTCAGCTCCCTTATTAGCTCTCAGATCCTTTTATTAGTTTAACATTGCTGCTTCTGTCACTCCTTAATGGCCTGGAGCCAGAAAGCAGAAAGAAGTGTGTCAGAGAGCTACATGGCTGTAGAAACCATGATAAGCAAGGCTGCCAAATGTGTGTGCCTCACCATACATATGACGCTGGCCAGCCTGGCAAAGAATTTCATTATCTTCACTGAATATTTTCTGCTAGATCATTTGTCATGCGAACAACATTCATATCCATCTCCCCTTCAAGGCTCCATTTGGCAAATATAATCAAAGCACCCAGTTTCTCTCATGCTAGTTCTTCCTCTCCTCTCTCAAGCAGTCTTATAGTTTTTATATTATAACCAGATTTTTTCAAGGATACTGTCAACACAGCTGGGGCTCAAAACAACTCTGAAATTTGTAAAAATGAGTGTATTCAATGGCTAATATCTGTAATGTTTCTTTGTGTTCTTCACCAAGGAGGGATTCATGCCACCCAACAGTAGGAATCAACAGAAGGAACACTTCTGTGATTTATTTAAACTGTACTCTGGTGGGATTTAAGTATTCTGAATGTTCTGTCTGAAGTACAGCAATATAAACCTGATATACAGGTTTGAGTTCTGCAGTAATAAGATTCCTGTCATCTTGCACTGATTACAGCCATCAAGGTAAGGGCAATTATTCTGGGTTAAACTATACCACTTTTGTCCCAAGACACTTTGCCAAAAAGCTGCCCACAGCAACTCCCTTCTGTGAGATCCTGGTGCTATCTTTTCCCTTAGATTTCCTTGGATTGTGCAATTCTTGGCAATTGCACGATGTAYAAAATTCTTCTCAAGGTTTGCAGTCTTTTGCTTCCTTTCTAAACAAATACAAAATCCCTACAGTAGAAAGAAGTATTTGCTAACCTTTTTGTTGGTCAGATTTCTTTTAGCCTCAAGCAGTAAGATTATCCTTGAAACCCTTCAAGGAATATCTGTATTTAAAAAGAAAATTTGCTCTCATGCAATGGCAGTCTCTTTTCTGTGTCATTACACCAAAATATTCCAACTCTGAAATGAAGATATTTTCCCCTCCACCAATTTAATACCCTGTTCTGGATAAAGGCAGTCAGCAGTACAGACACCAATGGAACATAGAAGCAACATGGGTAACACAATGAATTTGTCTGTAGCTCTTCAAGCTCTTAACTCTGCCCTCAGTCTTAATACAAAGTGGTTGGTATAGTCTGCTTCCATTTGGTGTAAGAAAAATTTGGATGGTAGAAATCATTATGGTGGTAGGTACTCTCTGAGGTTTTGAAATCAATAGAAGTAAAGGTTACTCAACTGTAATCAGTTTTCCAATAAAGAGTTCAGACTTTTGCCCTCTGAATTCAAAGGAATCAAATCACAGACTAAACAAAAGATAGCATACAGCCCAAGATGTCATCTCTTTGTTCTGGTGGATGCATATGTGTAGCCCTCTATGTGTGGGTGGGTATGCATGCGTGGTGTGTGTGTTAGTGGGAAGTTATATGAGGAGAAACCAGGATAATGGTTCTTTTTGGAGTCCAGCTGGAGCTTTGAGAATGGCCAGCTCCCTGAACACTGGACTTGGAAGCTGTCAGAGCTAACAACAGAAACAATATCAATGAGGACTGGCAAACATAGGAAATGAAGATCAAAGTATCTGATGCTGAACTTAATCCAGCCATGGGTGTATGACATCTATTATTCTATAATAGACATTTATTTTGATTTTCAGCTGTAATTAACACATGGGTTATGTTCAGATGATCAGAAGTTTTTGCAGGAATAGATCACCATCATCACTGAATGGAATAAACCTCTTCTTGGCTTGCTTGAAGAAGAACGTATATTTTGTGGGTCAAGGTATAATTTCATAGATTTTGTGATGGAAGTTCATTCCCCAGAAACTTTTAGAATGTCTGTGTCATTTTCATTCACTAATTAGATAAACTACATTTGCTTCAATGTTTATATACTTGTGCAGTGCTAGAGGAAATCTACACTGTGCTGCAGCTCATGCTGCCTCTATTTACAAGTGATCTCAGGAATGTGAATATTGAGGAACTGGCTCCCCCACGTGGAATATGGGAAATAAACATTAGAAAGTCTTGCAAGAAACTTTAAAGAATTTCTAAATAACAATAATGAAACACGTTTTCTAGTTTGAGAAAATATCATAATATGTTACCATTTCTATAGGTTGTTAATGTTATAATGGTTATGGGAGAGCTGCACTCCAAAAGAACAGGCTGTGGGAGGTTGAAAGTGGACTACAAATTGAACATTACATTATTCTCCTATACACACATAAAGTTAGAGGAAATTAAAATATTCTTTTATTTCATTTCCATACTATAATACCAAAGCCCCAGACATTTCCTCCCAATGGGCTAAATTTAGATATCCTATTAGTAACATGAAGTGACAGCATTGGGTTTTATTTGTTAGTTTTTCGGTACTGTTGTGGTAACTCTTTTCAAAGAATGACTGGATGTTCTCTTGGAAGGTTCTGGGGTTGGCAACACAGAGAAAGCCTGCATGTTTTACTTGCTCTGGCTGCTTCACATTGGCTCTGGATGGAAGGCAAAATATGCTTTCCCTGAGAGCAAGTGAGTCTGCTGGAAGAAAAAGCTTTGGAGGGCTGGTAGGCAGCCTAGCGAGAGACCCACAGTAAATAGGGAACCTGCAGTGCCAGCACAGTCCTAAGAGAAGCAGTGAGGAGAGGCACAGCCAGGCCTCAAAGTGACCTACACTGGTCACCTACTACACTGGACTTGCTACGCTTTGCCAATGTCCTTCAGGCATTTGGGATCCCAAAACTAAACTCAGTACTCCAGACGCAGCCTCCCAAGTGCTGCTACCCTCAACCTGCTGGCTACACTCTTTCTACTGCAGCCCACTGTGTGGCTGGCCTTCATCACAGCAAGGGCACACCGCGGACTCATGTTCACTCTGTTGCCCACCACGACCTCTATGTCCTTTTCTGCAAAGCTGCCTGTACCATTGCATGGGGTTATTCCTCCTCAGGTGCAGGACTTTGCATTTGCCCTTGTTGAACTTCATGAAGTTCTTGTCAGCCCATTTCTCCAGTGTTTTTGGGTCCCTCTGAATAGCAGCCCTGTTCTCCAGCAAATCATCTTCAACCCCCAATTTAGTGCCCTCCACAAACTTCCTGAGAGTGCACTACCTCTCATCATCCAGGTTGTTAATAGAGGCATTAAATAGTATACAAAGAAATGGAAAAAAGGAACTATCAGCAAAGAATGTATGGTTTAGAAGTCAAGGAGGGCAAGTATAAAGTGGGAACTGCCAAAACTCAGACTGACTTAAATTAATCAGAGAAATTAAAACAAGCAGTAAATCCCTCTTTAATTATCTATCTATCTAAAGAGAGAATGAAGAAAGAAGAACCGTAATCCAGGGAGCATGGATAGGAATTAGTCTTCAAACCAAATGAAAACTTTCACTTCAGTTTTCAATAAGGATGTTTATATTGGCTGTGGGATAAAAGCAGGATGAATAGTGGGAATGTCAATGAAAAAAAMCAGAAAAATTACTGGGAGGGATTGGAAGAAGAATTCAAAACCATAATCTAGTAAAGCTACATTATCTCCACCATACAGTTCTGAGAGAAGTGGCGCACAACGTCACTGGTCCAGCCCAAGGAAGGAGTTTAGAGTGGAGTTCCTCAAAGAACAGTTTTCAGACAGATTTTCTGTAATATGTTAATTAATAACAGTGAAAGAATAAGAGTGTGCTGCTCAAATTCACCAATGGCATGATTTTTCTTTCTTTCTACAAAGTTCTGCTTACAGGTGGCACAACAGTCTTGCATTCCAATAAACTAATACAAATCTCTTAAAAACCAGCCTGGGAGATGAGTGGCCCAGTCGGTGAGAGTTACTTTAAGAATCTCCATGCAGATAACATTCTGTACAAGCACTTCTACTTGTGGTAAGATGGACATGTATGGTTCAATAGTATGACCACTTAGTTTGCATACCATTGGCATTATCATTTCCAACCTTCCTGTTGCATTTTCTCCTAGCAAGGCAGGATGCAACGTCCATAAAGATCTTGTCAAATACAGTACTTAACAGAAGTGTTGCAATTTATCGTGCCAAACTTCATCCACTGAGTGGAATTTGCTGTACTGTCCTATTTAATCTACCATCTCACTTATAGTAATTTTCATTCTCACATATACATTCCTATCATTCCTTCATCATTTACACCAATGTTCTCCACCATCATCCTTATTGAAAGTGATGTGTTCATTTAGAGTGTGGACTGCACTTAAACTATCTCTAATCTTTGTCTCATCCTCATTGCGTAGAAGCTGCATTCCTTTTTTTCTATCTTTCTTTTCATGGCTGATTTTCCATCTATTATGCACTTTCTGTTCAAAAGTAAAAATCACTTTGATCTCTAACAAAGTTCACTTTACTTACATGATCCCTGATTTCAAAGATACACTTTTGCTTGCTAATAATTTGTCTTTTTATTCCTTACCATCACTTATACCCAAAACCTTTTAGGTCACAGTTCATCAGTAAGTGGAATGCTCCTTTGCTCTGGTTCCAGAGATTTTAGAAGATTTGTCTTTAAAGAATAGCAAGTCTTTTCCTCATTTAAGTCTGTGTATTCTTCAGTTCACTCAACTTGTGTAAATACTGAAAAATTTGCCTTTTTGAAATTAAAAGCTTTAAAGATGCATTTTATTTGTTCTTTTTAATTTAAATGGAAGCAACACAGGATAATATATGCAAAGTTAATTTCTATGACAAGCACGCTATCCACTGAAATCAAAAATATAACTGCACAGTACATCATTTCCTGTTGGATCCAATACCAGCTGATAAAGAAATCTGGCATTTATTACATACAGGATTAGGTGGATTCTACACATTCTTACAATATTTTGCTGTCCAGTCTGAATTTAGAAAGTTAAAATTTTCCATAATAACACCATTTCTGTTTGTGTTTATTTTTCCAGTAATATCACAAGGTCTCCCTCTGCATTCAAATCTGTTCCTGAGTTTCAGTGAACACAAAACTTTAAAGTCTTTCCGTCTCTCCCTGACATGCCTCACTAGCATACTGACCTGGTTCATTCCTTTCTATTACACATTTTTTGCAAATCAGCATGCATAGCAGACCTAAACTAAAACAAAGATACTTTTTAAAATATGTTCTTAAAAAAAAAGGTGAGTCAGATTTGATCTATAATTAAACATTAGCTGTACAACTCTTTTTTGATGGGGCAAATGTTAAAATTCCTTCTATCAAACTATTTTGTTGAAAATAATTCCTAGATGCATGCTTTTTACTGTAATATTTATAAAGACAAATGTCAGAATTCATTTAGAAGACAGACAGATTAGGTGGAACACGCACTCTTTATTTTTGTTTGCTGAGGCATGGGACAAAATGCCTCAGCAAGAGACAAAATGTTTTATTTTGCTGAAGTCATTGACAATATAAACATTTTTTAACTGATTACTCAGCCTAACATGAGCAAGCAGATCCAGGAAAATCCCTCTTTAAATGTGAGATACAGTAAAAATTATACATAAAGTCATCTTTTCCTTTTGCAGTAGAAATAGATAACTATAGCCATTTGCTATACCTAGGGTCATATCAAAAATTCACAATTCAGTTACAAAATTACACCTGACTCAAAGATGACTACAGCTGGAAGGAAACTGTTTCAGATAACTCACAGAAAAGCTTTAGGAAAGCTCTAGGAGTCAACTTCTAATTCTCTAGTCCTTGCTTTTGTGAGTTGTTGGAAGTACATGCAGGACCAAGGGTTCCAACTTTTGTTGAAACCTAATAGGTGGTAATTCACTTGAATCATTTGCTGCTCTGCTGAAAATTAATATGTGCATTATATGCACTAAAGTAGTCAAGCATTTAGTGCACCACACTGTCCAAATGATTAGGATAATTTTTAGATTCTTGTTTTCATTGACCAGTGCTCAGAAGCTTTTTTTTTATATATAAGATAAATAAGGGAGGAGGATTAGAGTCCACCTAATATATTCTTACTTCATTAGCAAGGTCATTAATACTAAACTACACTGGAATATCATTACAGAGGAACACATTCATCAAAGGCAAAAAGGGAATGGGACAAAACTGTCTGCTTTGTACTMCAAGAGAAAAGTGAAAGTCTAAAGCATATTAGCAATGAGGTTATTATTTTTGAGCAGTAATAGTAAATGCAGAGACAGAATGGAATGAGAGCAAATGTATGGGGAATATAAATTTCAGGCAATACCTTCCTTTGCATCAACATATAAACCATGTGTTTAGCCTGGGACCACAATTACTGTCAGTAGTTAATTCACTTTTGCCAATTTTGCAAGGCAGAAGCAATAMAGGAAAGATGCAAAGAAAGTAAACTGCATTCAAAGTCTGATTTTGTGGGCAGTAACAGCACAGTATCAGGGAAATTAAGGTATTATTTCATTTTAACAAGTTTGATTTGTATACTTAAAGTATAAATGAATCAGGAAATTTCAGAATGATGTAACATTTCAGCTAATTGTTTCATATGCTTTTTGCAAAATAACAGAACTCATATCCAGGTTAGTGATATTCAAGGACATCATTTATGAACATATGAATTTTGGGAAGATGCAAGGGAATATGTGTGTCCAGACAAGAAATAAATATTTCTTTTGTATCTGAAAACAGGTGCAACAGGACAAATGTGTTTTAGGTGATGTCTCATGTTTTTGAGGAGCTGTTTTATTAGATACACAGAAACCATGATGGGATATCAAAATAAACTGCAACAGCTAAACGGGCCATTACTAGTGTGTCCATCTATCCATATATTACAAGGACATATAACAAGTTTTTCTAGCAAGTTCTTGTTACTTTCTATCATCACTCAACATTAGAAATAAAGCCAAAAATATTGATTTTTTACATAAGTTAATTTATTGGTTCTCTGAAGACACAAAAGCTGTTACTTCAATTGCAGGCAAACAGTCCTGTTTTACTGTCCCAATAGCAAGAAATTAAAACATCACAGTCAATGGCTTTTAGACAGAAAGATTCAAATTCTGGTCTCACATACCTGTGTAGAAATTTCCTTGACACCAAGATCAACTGCACATAGATATGAGAAGAAATTTGAAAAGTAAGACATAGCATAGTTAAAAATGTTGTTTATGAGCTTTCTGTAGAAACATCTTTATATGTTGAGAAGATGTGGAGATTCAGGAAATTAAAGATCTAAGAGACTCTTAGTATTTTTGCAAGTGCTGCACTAGTAAAAATCAAAAGTTGATCTGATATGAATAAGCCAATGCCAAAACATTTTTAACTAGATTCAAACAGTACTTTCTGCTAACATGAACTTGGTTTTTAAAATGAAACTGCTCAATACTAAGCAATATGCTTTTAATAAACTGCAATATTAATTATCAATGGGAATTCAGCAACTCTTTGATCCCTTCTAAATTAATACAAAGGATCAAATTCTGCCCTCAGTTTCACTCCTGAATCCTCACTGAATTGTACTGGTAATAACAGCAGAATTTGGCCAATATCGCCCATTTCATTACTTCATTAGTGGAACACTTTTTTTTTTTTTTTTCTAGTAAAGGTGAAAAGTGAAATAGTGAAGGATAATTGGGAAATGCCTGCTCTAGCCATTTGTAACCTTGCTTTTTTCATCCTTTGACATATTCCTTATGAATGTTGCTGTAAACATATCTGTGGCAAGGTCTGCAGAAGGAACTCTCTCTGCCACCAACTGAAGAGTTAGAGGAAGACAAAGAATCCAAGAAGCTTAATTTGCAGGAGCTTTAGCCACCATGACAGCTTTGACCACCCAATCTCCTGTATGTAGGACACTGAATAATTACCCTGATGATGAATATAAGGTAGCAGATCTTTATTCATACTCTGAATGTGGGGTTAATCTCAATGGTACTTGTGTTACACTGCTTAGGGAGCATGCTAATGTGTTAAAGTTGACATGGTGAAGGACAGGGAAAGATGATTTAGATGTTCCTGTCTGCCAGTGATTCTTTGGTTTCATCCGGTATGTCAGCTGAACTGTCTCCCTAGAAAGTAACAGAGCTAAACAGAGCTTAAAGTCTTCAGCTACTCAGAGTTACAGTAAACAAACACTCAGATGACTTAACCTGGATTTGTTAGTAGCAGGGAAGACAAATGACAAATATGAGTTGCCAGCTCCTCTCCCTATGCAACAAAACTCCCAATGGGCGAAATCACTATTATGCAGACTAAGGTGTGGAAAACCAAAATCCACACACACACACATTACAGCATCAAAGCTGAAATGTGTCATCCTGAGAGGTAACACAGTCAAAGCAGCAAAAAAAAGGCACCCCTTCCCCCCCCCCCCCCCCACAGCAATCCTACAGCTGTTATACTGAATACAAGGCAACATGACACCAGCACTGCTCTATGGCTGGATGGGTGAAGCAACAGCAGCAGTGAAACAAGACCAATGGGCAACAGCAAAAAATGGCAAAGACAGCAAATGCAGAAATGACAAGGTATCTCTTTTCTTCTTCACACACAGAAGCTGAATATGCCTGACTGTATCTCCAGAATACGAATCCTGGATAACAAGCTATGAGCAAGAGCAAGAAGGAGAAAGGTGGTTTGTTAAAAGGGAATTTATTCTTCAGATGTTCATGATGGGGTATCTGAGAAAGATCACTACTAAAGATGCTGTAGGGACAGGTGCTTAACCTCATGTTCATGTACTGTTGATCCTCTGTTAATCTACTTTCCTAAACTACTGGTTCATTTTTCTGCCTTTACTACATTTCCTTTGAAATTTATTTGAAATACTGAAACTGAGTCCATTTTTCTTTCAAGATCATATGGCAGAGAAGTAACATTATCACAAATGCAAACACATTTGTGATGAAGAATCACATATATCCCACATTTCCATGTTAAGGTTAGTACTTCTACACAGTATTTTTTCTGCTTTAAAAATCAAATTCAGTTATCTGTCATGTTTCACCACTCAGATTTCAAGCTCAGAAACACAGATCTGGATCCAGAGGAAAAGCAGTAGCAGGCAAAAGCTAACTATGCTTTGGGATGCAGGAATTTTCTCACTCAGGTTCAGCAGGAGCTTTACTTGAATGAGGCTCTCACCACCCTGCCCTTCATAGGCTGAGGTGGGCGCCAGTTATCAACCAGTGGGATCGCAGGTTCATTCTCAGGGTTCTTGGAAAGGCTACGGAGCTTTGCCATCTGCAAGGAAGCAAAATAAAGTGTCAGCATGAATTAATCTGGAAGCAATGTGGACCCTGATGCCTAGAACAAACTAGAGAAGAGAAATTTTTTCTCACAGTGGCAAGCATGACTGGTAGAGGTCACTGCAGCCCAGTGTCTAGCACAGTTTCTGTGGATCTTTACAGCCTTCATCCACAGAGCAGCAGATCATCTGACCTTGCCTGGGCTTTTCTGGATTTTCTGCTAAGCCATACTCACAGTGTGAAGCAAGGGTAGGTGCCTCTTTTGTGACCCAGCTGAACTTCAGTCAGATCACTTGTGGAAAAATGGTCATCCATGAAGGGGGATGCAAGTCTAAGTGTGCACAAGGCAGTCTTATAGGAACAGCTGCTCTGCAGAAGTCCATCAACTGGATTAATGATCTAAAATTTCAGGTTCACTGCATATTGTATTCAGAACATAGTAGAGTATAGAGCATGTCACCTGCATGGGAGGTGGTGAGAATGTTTTAAAGGTTTTGTTACTTATACTTTCAATAAAGACTCTCACAGTAACTTCTAGGGTAATTGAATCTTCCTACAACAGTATAGTGCCATACCAACTCCTGAGGCCAGTATGCCTCCGTATGGCTGCAAACAGGCTGCAAGCTGCAAAAAGGATGGGCACTCAGAACAACTACTATCAGCAAGTCTGGAACATTAGCAGGATTCCAAAATTATAAATCATTATAGGACCCTCATYATCCTACACACTTCTGTATGGTAACATACAGCTGGCAAATCATCACACCAACATGGTGAGAGACCATTGAGAATAGGAAAAGGAGTAGCAGAACTAGCTGGCGTTTACCTGGTCTGGGCTGACTTCAATGGGCTCCCTCAAGAGAATCCAAGTGATGCACTCTTCACAAGGGGGTGTAGTGAATGAGCCATGGTAGGTCCAGTAGTCCCGAGATTTGGGAAAAAGAATTGATGGATCAAAGTGCTGAAAAGGAGCCTCTTTCCCCTTAAATAAAGACAAAATAAATCTCTGCAGTAACTCTAGGGATAGCCATCTTAAAAAACATCAGTATCTGTGTTATTACAGAGGAAGTAATTAAATATCAAGACCAAGAGATCAGTCCCTTTTCATCCTGTCAGGCATCTGCCCTGTAATAACTGACATTTTGATTCTATCAACATATAAAAAGAAAATATAAAACAAATTGTGCAGGACCAAGCAAATTCATTGTTACATTCTTCTATTCCCCATGCCTTCAAAAATTCATTTGGGATTATCAACATTTTGTTTTATTTTTGGGTCACCTGGGATAAAAGTTAAGGGCTGGTGCACTGCAGCTACAGGATACTTACAGAAGTGAGAAGCTATATGCTTACTTAAATAAAAGAAACAATCCTGCTCCACAATTCACAGTATCCTCTGGTGCTACTCTTAGGTACCAGAATGATATCAAGATGAGTGACTTCGAACTTCTGGTTTCTGCTTCCATTGCTTTCAACTATATTATATCATAAAAAGCATTCTGATACCTTGGTCTTAATATTATCAATTTCTTCAAGAATTCTCTTTATCTCCGGTTTGGGAGTTGTTCCAA
Organism: Apteryx rowi; assembly: GCF_003343035.1. NCBI lineage: Eukaryota > Metazoa > Chordata > Aves > Apterygiformes > Apterygidae > Apteryx > Apteryx rowi. Next base: position 153,228 of record NW_020450632.1, read on the forward strand.
CCTGTAACACAGAGCACAAGTACTGCATTTGTTCACCATGTTCCACAATATGAAAAATGAATTCAGTACATCCCATCTGCCGAGGCAGGCAGCAGTATTCTCAGAACGTCTTGTACAGACTGGCACAAAATGATGTCTGTTAAAAGGCCATGCTGAATAACAGACTCGAGTAACTGGTTTTGTAATTCAGAAATGTACTGAAAGACTCTACAAGGTGTCTCCCACTGTCTGAGCAACAAACTGCACACCCAAACAATGTCATTTAGACCCCACAGGGCTTAGCCCTAGGCTCCTGGTTTGAAAGCAGACCACAACTGCTGGGTGATGATGTATAGTTACTCAGCACAAGTGCTGTTAGTCTGAACAGCTGGAGTTCCTGCAGATACTTAGAACATTCTGCAGCACATATGCCATCTGACCAGACTCCATATAAAACATATGATGAGATTCCTGTCATGGCCCCCTCATGGTATGAGGTCACTTTATGCTTGTGTTCACAACATTCAGTGCCTCCAAAAGCTTTGAAATGGTTCTGCATCCAAGAAGAGTAAACAGAATATGAATAAGACATACTTTTGTTGCTGTGTCTTGTTCCAAAACAGATTAAATTAAATTCTTCAGTAAGGAATTCAAACTCTGTCCTAGCAACAGAAAATCAGTCATGGAACACAACAAAACCAGAGCAAAACAACTGCTCTAACTCCAAAGAGCAAGAAGGAAATGGGAAAAGAAGGCCAGAGAAGATGTAGTGATGCCACTTACTTTTGTGGACATTTTAGCCAGCCTTAGCATGATTAATAGGAACACAATTTTATACTTTATAAGCTGTGTTTTACAAGGTAAGGCTTTAGCCTAAAATAGACCAAAAGAGACAATAAAAGAAGAATAATCAAAGGACATAGTCATAGGTGAGAATCTGTACAGATGCTAAACTTTTGACTTCTATCATTTTAAAGTATCCACATGAAAAAAGGACAGGCTGGTTCAGCTAATCACAGTATAACAGAATTAAAATAGCATTGGCTCTAGTGTGCCCAGGGACAGTGTGGCAAAATTAATTACTTCCACTTGCTATATTTGTACAAATGCAACTTACTATTAAACAATTATTAAACAATAAAAGAAGGGCTATTCCCTGACACTGATTCAAACATTGTGTTCAAGCTGAAGTTACCACCTGCAGGTACAATGAGACCTTTACTTCTCTACAGCTGCATAGCTGAAGTCTGGCTAATTTATCCCTATTAGGTTGTCTGTCTGTTAATCTCTTCTAGTGTCCTTGACCATTTCCAGATTTGATATTAGGATTGCTTTCTTTCTGCTATATTAAAAAAATCAGTTGCAAAATATCTGTATTTTATTATTTGTAATTAACCTGCTGTATTTCAAGGTTTTAATTTTTTCAGTGAACTCCTTTTACAACCAGTTCTTTGAGGTACTTGGTTTCTTTGGAGCAGTTCCTTGAACTTCTTTTCATTCCCAGCTCATGTGGGGATCAGGAAGAAACCAAGCAAGTGAATCAGTCAAGGTAACCTTGCTGACAAGTACATACAACAGCTGTTAGCAGACACAAGGCAGGAAGAAACACTCTTCCTATGTAGACTCTCTGCTCTCACCCACCACATGCAGTACACGTCACAGCACAGAGTGGGTAAACTATGAGGGATGAAGTAAGCAACTGCCTCAGGCTTAACATTGTGCATCTCTTGTTCAATACCACCCATGAAATGTGCCACTGTTGTCATGAATGGTGTCAGAAATCTGTTCTGAATGGGTTTGTGCATGGAATCTGGAGGGCCCAAAGGACATGTGTGACTTCTGTCTGTGCACCACTTTGAATGCTTTCCTGTAAAACGGTACAGTGCTGAGAAGAACAATGGGAACATTTTCCCCAAAGCTAGAGAAAGATGAAAAGTATGGAAAATATACAAAGACCAAATACTTGTCACTTACTTTCAGAAAAATGCCCACAACAGCCACACCATCAGGTTGTTTCAAAGCTCCTGCAAAATTACCATGTTTTGGATTCCAGTGGACCATATGTAACTAAAAAGCAATAAAAACTCAGTTGTAAATGTAAGAAACTGCTAACAGCCCAATTTATAAACTGTTAAATTATATTGAGAGAAGTTTTCAGTACACAGCAAGTAAAGGAATGGATATGAACAAGGAAACTATACATAAATGTTTCTTATTCCTGTTCCCATGCTTCCATGTCCTCACATTTTCTATGAGCATTACACTGTATTTAATTGAAGCATAAAAGACAGAAAATGGAATTTACCAAACAATTTTAAAAATTAATCAGACAATTCAACTGTGAACAGTTTAACTCATGCATGTGACATGCACACATGCAATGCAGGAATACCTACTGACATGCACTTCATCGCAAGTAGATTCTTAGATTATCCCGTTATGCAGATACAAGCTCAAGGATTTACACTGGGTTGTATGTAGTGCATATGATACTGTTTTGTATCTCTTACTACTTTTTGCACATTGCACTGGAAGGGAACAGAGGTAGTAACCTGGCATTTCTTTCTCATTTCTACTTTCAACAATGATGTATTTTCAGGAAGTATTTCAAGTTTTTACATCTCCTTCCAGAAAATCTCTGGCTCCTGTATATAACTGCAACCAGCCATGTGGAATCTCAGCATAAGTAGTGTCTGGAATAAAATGCCATACAACACGAGTCTAAGGCATATTTTGAATGCAAATTTTTAACAATTTTTTTTTGAAACACAGTCACAATTATTTAAAATAACAACAAAATAATTTCCCCTGAATGTTAAGTAATATGTTGCTCTGTTTCTTTTCTCTTGCAGATAAAGATATCATTTTCAAAGATAAAGATAGGGTAGCCATACATCTTTGGTTGTCTTCTAGCAAAGTTTCATACATTCCAGGCAATCTTCTCTTGTCTATAAACACCAGAAAAAACAAAAAAGCAAACAAAAGCAAAGTAAATATTTTCTGCTTGAAGTAACTAAGAAATAGCTTGAGGAAGCAGGATATGTCCATTCAGTCGGCCAAGAGAAGGTAGCATATTAATGCAGTTTGGCTGTGGCTAAGGCACAGGGGAAAAAAAACAAAAAGCATCACCCACAGTCATCTCTGCAACATTTGTGCCCATTGACCCTGCAAAATATCTGCCAGCATTTTTCCCTATGATAGGTGGGCAGAGTCCCTGTAAGCACTGCACCTTGACAGTATAGGTGATTGTATAATAGGAAAACACTGCTGCAGACTTTTCATGGACAGATGTATTTTAAGCCTATTTTCAGATAATATGGAGGAAGGAGGAAACATTTGTTAGTAATTCACTTTCATCACTAGTGAATTTGCTCATATTTATTACCTAAAGAAGTCTTCAGGGCCCCAATCAGCCATTAATTTTAGTAACTTTGGACAACAGTCCAGTAGTTTGCATCAAAAAACACAGAATATCTGTTTACCATAGTTCTTTAAATACAGAGATTTGAAAGCACAGATGTTTAGAAGCTAGAAGATATTCCTTACCACTCCAGATTTTAAGATAGATGAACAGCAGCTTAGTGAAATGTGCTTTTAGCAAGTTTTTCTCTTTATCAGTAACACTTCCTGAAACTAACTTAGTAACTCAAGCTATACCAGAAACTGCTAGTAGCCAAAGAAACATCAGCAAAAACCAGAGCTCCCTATTTGGAAATAATAGATCATTTTGTCACAAATATTTTTAAAACATTCCAAAAAACAGCAAAAAATCTTGCTCAAAGAAGCAAATTCCATGTTAGTGCATATTTGCAAAGACATGTTTGTTGGCAGATACAATTTATACCACCGCACATTGATGAATATTCACAAGTTTTATGACAGATTTTAGAGAAAAATCAATAAATAAATTGCAAAGGGAGAATGGTTAATCGTTCAGATGCACAATCAGTCAAATTCCAGTTAGTACCACATAGTACTATCAAAAAGAAGTCCTACCTCTGCTGCATATTTCACCCCATCTATAACATGTTCTGAGCCATGGTCATCAGAGGAACCCCAGTGCAAGTGAAGCTGACGCAGCCTGTAGGCTCCTGAGAGTGGCCCACCTCTCAGCACTGCAATTGAGAATCTACGTCAACACTAGCCTACAAAATGGTGACAAGCACATTTACTGAATAGGGATCCATACTTCAAAAGTGTGGAGCACCTCTTGTAAACCCAGCTGATTGCAGTGGGAGTCACAACACCCACCAGTTTATGAGACTGGGCCTGAATTCCATTATTGCTCAGGACAGTACTATTTGATTTCAAAACTGTAAAGCCTGCTGTGACTCAAGCACTGAATCAAACCCCAACTGCCAAACAAGCCCCTTTCCTCTAGCAAGACACATTATAGTTCCTGACGGGGAGAGAAGGAAAGTATTAGCAGCTTCTCCTTTCAAGAAAGCGTTCTGTTGGGATTAGGGCTGTGAAATTAACCCCGAAGTGTCATGCAGTGCCATGAAATGTACCTGCATTCCATGAGTGGCATACCTTTCAAAGTTCACACATGTTTACAGCCTAGTCTGCTCGTTCTAAAAATAAAGATCTATTTCCTGAAGTGAGGGAAGAGAAGAAAGTTTAAAACAAATCAGTTCRAAAAGTGCAGGCAAAAGCTATAGGCCACACTGAACACTGCCGCCAGTGAGACATAAATTAAGAAGCTATTATTTGATGTTCTCAGCCAAGTAGTGCTGACCACACATAGGTCTGACGGTTTACCTCTACTGTGACTTTCAAAATATCACATCTGCTCTTTCAGTTTGGGGATAATTTTCAGCAAAGCCTGGACATAGGATAAGCTCTCAAATATATTTTTCATTTATTACCTAAGGCAGGAATGAGATGAGTTTCCTTATGCAGAGAGCTGATAACCCAGTTCACAACTGCAGCCCCAGGAGACCTTGTTAAAACAAAATTTGAATTTCAGCTTCTAACAATAGCTTGGAATTTCAAAGTTAACAATAAAACCGTACTTAAAATGCTTTTGTGCCCAGTGGTCTCAAGTTAATTCTTGATATCATGTGTTGGAATACCTACAGATAAATGATATGCTAAGCACGGAGCAAAAGGTTTAACTTCGCAGTTTCTCTTTTTAGTTTGCATGTGTCGCAGCCACTGGGGGGCTGAAACAGAGCACTGTGATGAGTTTTGGGCATGCAGTTTCTCTTACTTTGAGTTTCTTAAAACATAAATAAACTAACATAATTAACTTCATATTATGGAAAGCCTTCTGTGGAAGATACAATGTATGTCACATCATTATTATCCTTCCTGTTTCACTTCGGAAGGAAGGAAAAATAAGGCATAGATGCTAAGACCCGAATTTTCAAAAGTATTTGCTTGTCATTTCATGCTGGAATCAATGGGAAGCAGGAACCTTCTTTCAAGATCTGTATTTATATGATATACCTACATTTACAAGATAAATCAGTATCAGAGTTGGAAATTCTTTTAGCAATGATTTGTTACTGACGGCCCTTTCCAAAGCTCAAATACAAGGTAGGCCTTAGAAACAGCACTTCCTAATGGTCTGCAGATCTCTCTAGCATAAAAAATAATTCAGTTTTTAACACTCAGAATTTTCCATGTGATTAGATCAAAATAAAAGGCTATGTTTAAACTAGATTTCTTTTGCCAGCTAAAATAAGATCTGCGACTAGTACTTAGCCTCGGCTGCTGCCATCACAGAAGCCAATGAAGGGTGGTGCTAAAATGTTTATGAAATGCTGTCTCACGCAGTTCTTCAGAAATGTTAAACATTGTATTCAAGAGCTAATTCCAAAGAGACACATTTCTATGGAAGGTTTCAACCCTAAATTTCTATCCAGCAGCCTGCAGAAAGTTAGCAATAGGAGCAGATGGGGTGTCCAGAGGTACAACAGAGATGACTGGGATTGGAGAGAACGGAGGGAAGATGATTTACAGGAAGGGCAGCACCAAGCTTGGCAAAATCAGGATATTTCTCCAACAGTATTCCCTGGAAAGGCACCTTCTTGAGCAGCCTTTGTCTAAAAGTTTCAGCCTTTAGGAAGCTGTAAAGAAGACAGAGCAGAACTACCATATGAGAAGGTTCATAATCAACTTCCTTCATCACATGTTTTTGATGTGTGTATTGACCTGAAATGCATTTATCTCTTTCCTACCCTTACGCACATTTAGGAATTTCAATAAACAGACAGAGCTGTGATACAGTTTTATAGGCTTGAAATGATGGAATGGCAGAATGGAAAAAAGCTACAGTTTGTGGCTTTGATCTCTCTGTAATGCAAATTTAGTACTATCTTGTGGGGAAAAAAACCAATCTTCACTCATGACTGTTACTTAAAAATTTTATATTATGATATATGTGGTGTGGAAGCCTTTTCTGAACATACGTTAAGGTCAATGCCTAGGATCAATCAGGAAAATTTACACACAAAAACAACAGATGTTTCTCATTGTTAATGTTACACAACAGTAACCACATCCAAACTTGTGCAAACAGAAGTGTCAAGAGACGCAAACCATTTGCACTGATCTGAGAGCATCCAGGCTTTTCCAGGTAGATGCTTTTTCTGACTTCAGAATTAAACACCTAGTGAGTGTCTAATCTGAAAGAATATTTTTTTCTATACTTTCAAACAAAGTATATGGCACTGATTTCATGCAGCATTTGTGGCGGAGCATTCCATGTCATAAAAAAAGTGTAATTTATTATTTGTCTGAGGCCACTGTGTAGAGAGTGCAGTCATGGATATTAAATTACCATACAAATACATAACAATGAGGTGGTCCCAAATAGTTTACATTCGATCTTCACAATGTGGAACAAAAACAGGTAGCTGAAATGGTAAGTGGAGGAGTCCAAGGAAACAATGAGCTCATCAAGATAAACAATAGTGATAGTGATCTTCAAATACACTGCAGATATGTCACTAATTATATAGCTTACTAAAAATAGAATTCCAATAGAAGTGCCAGCAAACCTGATGCAGAAAAATACAATGGAAAGTAATTCTGTTTTCCATGGATTAGATTGCTTTCCTTCTTGCTAAGGAACTGATCAGTAGTGTGTGCTCTTGAGACATCTTCACATTATATGGTATTGTGAATTTATTTTTCATTTTGGCAGCTGTTGCTCATCTGCACTCAGAATTATGCACTGATATAGCTCTGGAATCAAGTTTTGAACAATTTGACCTAAAGATGCAAGACTGATCTTAAATAGCAAAACCATTTCATAGCTTTTCATAAGTGAGTTCTACAAAGTACAGGGGAAAGAATCATTACAAAATGTCAGAGTTTAAGTCAAAAGAATCTAAATACTTCCAGCACTTGTTGAACAGTATTGGAACTACCCTTCAGAATAGATGATTGTTACAATCATTAAGTTACGTAGTCTGCATGCAGCACACTGAACACAGATGCAATGTTTCTGTAGTACTTTGTAGGTGAGTAAATAAGACTGATCATTAACAACAAGGATTTTCATGTAATTGTTTTCAATTACTTCCTTTTGTATCTATAGGTCTAGGTCTGTGGTTTATACTCAGTTAAAAATTCCGTATGTCTATGGCATTTTGCTCGGGCTCTGTGTAGCTGCTTTGTTTTATCAAAACTGATATGGCTACGTATGTTTTCAGATGATACTATTATAGCTCACCTACTATACATATACTATGAAAACACCATATTATGTAGTACACAGAAATATATAATATCAGGCTTTACCGGATGTTGGGCACAGTTGCTGCATTCAAAACAGCTGCAAGTGTACTGAGTTTCTTTAGGGATTGAAATAGCTGAAATTGAAGAACAGGCTTATAAAGGACCCTTATAAAGGGGTCAAGATTTTTGATTTAGTAGTTTTAGGAAGAGGCAGCCTGTATGTATGAAAGAAGACGGGGAATGTATTTGTATGATGAAAAGTAGTGACAGCTTAAAAACAGAGAAAAGCTTCGCACTATTTGAACAAGCATGGTAACGATGACCATCAGAAAAAGCCAAGAAAAGGCCTCTTTATAGTAAAAGGATCTGCAAACAGTTCTTTTTAGTTGGCTGCTTCCTTCTGTATTCACGGAAATAGGTCTTTGCAGATTCTTAATTATAACTGCACTGGTGATTTGATTACCTCATTAATTTCTCCTACCTGGAACAATCAGTAAAACCTCAGGTTTGTGTAATTGCTCAGTTCAAAAGGATTTAGGAGAATTTTGTCAGGAGTAAGTTCCAGGTTCAAAGGCTGATTTTTGTGATTTAATGTTCCTATGATAAAATAAGTAGTAGAGATGCTTGCAGAACTAGAAAAAACACCCAGAAGGAGCTAAAGATCAAGACAAGTATGTAGAAGTTTTCCTGTAATACCTAAAATACAACGTGCACGTGGATGCGATACCGCCACTGGAGAAAGTTACCATGGCATTCAAGGACTCAAATACACTGCAATGTCCGGTTGCAAATCTCCAAGTCTGAAACAGCCATATGGTCAAACAAAGTAATCATCAACCTGACTGTCAAGAATAGAAGAAACCATGAGCAAAGTCACTGGAAACATGAGGGCGAGTTTTGTGCTTACACAGTGTCTAAGAGAGCACATTAAACCCTTCCAGATGAAATCCTCTCATCTTACACAAAGCCTAAGGATTCGGTGTCCATGTGGAAGGAGGTTACTTGGGGAAGAGAAATCCACCTTCGAACCCTGAGCTAAGGATACCACTTGGCTACTATTAAGAGCCTCCCTTCCCAGCTGAATCTGCACCTGACAGCAGTCCCTGCAGCTATAGCCGCCCTGCCCCACATAGAGTGAATCTAAAAATGGCACGATCCACCAAAAGAAGCTCCTGGGCCACCTCTTTTCCATACACAAATAATCTTTCCCCGCTAGTCTGTGTAGGCCAGTAACTATAGGATGGATTTCAGTTTCAAGCACTTTGCAAACCTTAATTCCTAAAAACTCCCAAAAGCCATAACAAAAACTGACCTGATCTATCAAAAGTGTCATCAAAGACAACTCTGCAAGTCCGTCCGTTGTTCAGGATGGTTTTAGCTGCACCGGGATCATAACTAGCATGCCAGGGGGCAAGAGATGCGTCGTGCCGCACTTCATTGCTGTTGATTTCWATGGGCGACTGCTTGTCTCCTTTGGCAAGAGGGTAGTTTTCATGCCAGCGCGCAGGTCCTAGGGGTAAACGCAAGGGAATGTCACAGATAACCCCTGCCAGGCCCCCAACGGCCGCCGCGCGCGGGCTGCGCGGGCCGGTGGCGGGGAGGGGAGGGCGGCAGCCCGCGGCGCCGCTCACCGTTGTCGCTGTCGTAGCCCCACGGGGACTGGGCCATGGCCTCGCTGCCCGCACCTCGGCTCCTCTCTCGGCAGCTCTCGCAGCACCGTGGCCTCGCCGCTCCTCCCCCGGGGCTTTTTATAGACGCCCGCGGCTTCACGTCCTCCCCCGCGGAGGGCGGGAGGCTGTGAGGAGGTGGGCAGCCGCCGGGGGCGGGCAGAGCCGCGCTCCCCCGCCGCCCCGCTGCCTCCCCCGCGGCTCCCGGGCGGCCGGCGCCCGCCGCTGTGGGAGGAGGCGGGGAGCGGGGGGTCCGCGGGGCCGGGCCCTCCTTCCCCAGCAGCACGTTTAATCCCACCCAAGGGGGAAAGCATCGCTTTAAACCCGGTTTTCGTGCCCCTTTGCGAGGCAGAGAGATGCTAATGGCGCTGAACGGTCCTTTCGTCCTCCTCCTGCAAAACATGTCTCAGCCTGCCCTGCCCCGGCGAGTCCAAAGGAAGCGGCTGCTTTGCCCCGGTGAGAGCAGCAGGGCAGCGGCTGGCTGCCTGCGGCCGCTGCGTCTGCCTGCCCCAGGGCCACACAGTTAGAGACKGGGACATCGGCTGGGTGGTGGAGCCCGGCGGGGCGAGCAGGAGCAGGGGGGCCATGGCTCGGAGGGCGGCCAGGCTGAGGTGTCGCCGACTCTGCCGCTGCCGTGGGGCGAACGAGGGGCTCCGAAGCCCCACCGCCGGGGCACACGGTGGCCTGGCTGCGGCTGCGGCTGCGCCTCTGCCAAGGCCAGGGCAGTGCACAAGGAGCTCGCTCACCCTTAGGGTGCAACTGCTGCTCTCGGTTTGTCACGCCTGGCAGCCCCTCTCCGGCCTTTCAAGGCTCGAGTGGCAGGAGAGGCATGCAGCGCTGGAATTACCTCCTGGGGAGTTAACCTGCCCGGCAAACAACAGGAGCCAGCCAGATGGGAATGCAACACCCCAGCAAGACCGAGCCTGCAATGCTTTCCCCTCTTTATGTGCAGCGTAGCTGTTTTGAAGCTGAGTTTGGATGAGCTCCCAGCACAAACGCTACAGAGCTCTGTCTCACTGGTTTCATAGATAGCCTGAATTCCCATATTAACAACTGCTAAAGACACTGTGTCTGCCTAAAAGGATATCTCTTCATCTCCAAAATCATGCCGTTATGTAAAGCTAGCTTCTAACAGCTCCGGAGAAGACCATACCTTGTTATTACGTCAAATTCAGATTTGGTTTTGTTGAGCTGATTTTCATTTATTCAGGGAGCTTTACATCAAGTTCAGTGCAAAACTACACACATCTGCTGGCTTGCTGTTCATCCTGCAGGTGATTCACACATGTGGGCACACACATGGGCCCCACACTTTGAGGCCAAATGCTGATGTACAACTGTTTAGTCTGCTGGCATCCAGTGGAAAGGAGCATTGATGAGGCATAACTGGTGGAAATTCAGACTGGATCTGTCATAGAATATGTCTATGTGTAGAGAGAAATCAGAACAGAGGGTGGATATTTTGTCCCCCTGAGCAAAAGCAAGCATTTGTCATATTAGTCAGCTTACAAATCAATACTTCAGTCAGGAAAACGGCTGTTTTTCAGGTGATGGAGAAGTAGTAATCACTATGGCTCCAATAGTTGGCTTTCTCTATCTGTACATAGTCAAAGCTTCTTTCAGATAGTAGCTTCACCACAATCTCCCATGCCTTTATCACTCCATGTTATGGCTACTACAATCAAATCTACCTCGAGCTAAACACTGCCTGAAGCTTCATACCTCGAGCTGGCTAGTACCTGAGGCTAAATATTTGGGAGTCTGCCCAAACGCACTGTGAGCCGTGGAGATTTCCAACAGAGTTGCAGCAAAGTTGCTCAAATGCTCCATGCTCCCTGTCAGCACTGGAAAGTAGTGTGAAAGCAGATCTGCAGCTCTGAGACTCCAAAAGTTGTACCCCATCTTTTGGTGAGATATAGGGAAAAGGTTCAGAAGCTACAGCGTGCAGATCGTAGGATTAATCTGGCCATGTTTTATATCCTACAACCATCTGGAGGACAAGGGTTCCACTTCTAGCTTACTTATATTGCTATTCTAATAAATAACTAAATTTGGACTTTGCTTAGGGTAGCTACAATGGCTTCTTGGAAGTTACTTGTTTAGTAAACCATCTCATCTATATACACCCTCTCTTCTTCTTGCTTTGAAGTAAATCATAGTAGAAGACATTTTCCTCAAATGATGCGCATCACATGAAAGCCGCATGAGATTTGTGGACAAATGGCCTGATGCCCATCCAAGGCTGACCAGGCAGAACAAGACACAGAGCAGACCCCCAAAAGACCCTAAAAGAACCCCTAGAAATATCAGATCATAGGTATGTGCTGATTTTTATATTTAGCAGTAGCATAGATATTAAATCCTATTCACAAACAGACTGGCACACAAATCATTTGCCAAAACAAAGCAGCACATGAAGTGCTCTTGTAAACATACAAAACTTGTAAAAGTGAGCCCTACTACTCCAGCTGTGACTCCTTCCCTTATGCCTGCAGGTATTTTCCACCTCACTTGSTGACTGCGAACATGAATGAAAGTCCATTAAGGAACTTTTCACCAGACTAAACTTATAAAGGTTTTACATAGTGTCTTTATATATAAAAATGTGTATCTTATCAGATTGAAACTCATACAACCATAGAGRTGCCTCTTGTCACCTTTAAAGATATAAAGATATGCTCATTGTAAAAGTGTCCTTTGTAAAATTTACTTCCTCATATCTTATTTAGGCAGTATTAAATTAAGAAAATAATATGAAATGGTTTAGAAATGATGGTATGAAAAATTATACCTTTTGCTTTTAAAAGAGAACTCTTAAACAAAAGAAAATATAATCTTTTACTCTGTCATCAATCAAATGAATAATGTCACATTTGTTTGTAAGGACAGGCATATAAAACTGACACCTGTTGCAATTTTAATTCAGAAAGCTTAGACATTAATCCTTTTGAAATGGTTTCTACCTCATCTTGTTAGACAGAAACATTTATGAGCTCATGAAATTCTAATTGGAGCAGCTTATTTTCTGTCTGTATAAACAGACAGTTTTAGTAGGCTTGTTTATTGAAGGTTCAGAGGGACATTTAATCAACTTCATAAATACAAAGAATGCTTACTGCAGCCATTTATGGAGGTAAGGACATGATTTGTATTACACAGAAAAAGATGCAAGCCAGTTCTTTCACTGATGTTTCAGTTCATTGTTCTGAATGAGAATTTGCACAGTCTTCTCTACTACGGAGTCCCACGACTACAGCAGAAGTCTTCATATTTTAGCTTTCCAGTGAGCTTTACCTGATTCTGGAAGGTATCCACGCACACAGGAAGCTCTTTGTCAGCTTCTGCACACTGCGACTTCTAGGCGCTGATTTACATACAAGCAACAAATGCTAGGATCAGCACTGAAATTACTTGGAGTCAGCCCCAGACTCTAAGTCATATCACAGTGTTTCACTGACTTTTTGCTGTTATTCTTTTGCTTTTGCTTTCATCATCAAAGGTAGAGCAAAAGTAGAAAATGTAGTACCTGCACTGAAAGATAATCACAGTAAAATGATTTTTATGTCCCTTAGCTCCTTCATATTTATCTTTTCTTCTGATCCTGGCTCAAAAATTCATTATCATCTAACTTTCTTAGCATCTCTTTCTCTAGGTAATATATACTTCTGTCATGGAAAAGCCATTATAATTAAGAAATGCCCAGACTTTTAAACATTTAAGAAGAACAGAGTTATTGAGTACATTCACAGCTGTGTTGAAATGCATTGTTTATTTTTCTAAACCTCTGACATATTTAGAAAGTCAACGTGCATCTGAAATAGCAAAGGCGAGAGCATAAGAAGATCGGTTTGTGAAAAACATAAGGTTTTCCACCTACCCAGATGCAAAACTACTCACAATACTGCAGTTTCCTACTAATAAAACATCTTCCAGTATCCTCTGAAAAGAATATTATACCCATTGTTCAGGTGGAGAATTGAGGTACAGAATTTTTAAGACTGGCACTCATAAAAGTAGTCCTACATCTCTTACATGCTTTTTAAAATCCTGTCCGAAGTTGTTTATCTGTGAGTACATAAGAGTGCAAAACAGCAGGGAATCCAGGGTGGGTCCTACTTAATCTATGCCTTAATCAGGCATAGATTACTGTCCCTCAAGAATGTAATGCAATAATACTCAGTCCTAGCACTGTAGGAGCTCATGGAGCTCATAGCAAACTGATATCTGTTTCATCAGAAAGATAAAGATTTGAGAATTCAGGGAAACAAAAGTAAGAGGAAAAAAGTGAATGCAATCAAACTGACCAAAAAGAATGGCAGATTTCGGCAGCATCATTAATGGTTGGGTCTAAAAAGCATTAGTAAAGTTCATTTGTGATTTTACTTGCAGAAGGAAAATTGTGCATTTGTTCCAACTGTTCTGATTTTGTTCTTAAAGGTAGGAGTGATCTGAGTGTCAACTGGAGATTGCTAGGTGAAGCGCAGGCTGAATAAATACTAAACCTGGCTTCTCTTAAACTGTGTTTATAGAAAGGTTCCGTAATACAGCACATATAGTGTGATTACAGGTAAACCTCAGTTACTTTATTTGCACTCTTATTTTCAGTCGGGACTTAACTCAGTAGAAAGCAAGTGACATAAAATGGAAAGCGATTTAATTAAAGAATGCTGCTGATGTATTAGCTTTGAAAGATGGCTGACAGCTTCCTATCACTGCTGTATCTGTAAATACATAATATCAAATAGTAGTAGAATCCAATCGTAGCAGAAGTAAAACAGCAGTCTTCATGATAAACTGCTCCTCTCTTACACTAATAAAATCACTCATGCAAAACAGACAAATACATGCATCACACATTCATGTAACTGAAGAGAAATATGGTGGGATAAATGTGGACAAAAGTGAGAGGTTTTAGCCTACACACTAGTTGTAGACACACTCTTGTCTGAAGCTGGTGCCCAATCACAGGATCACAGTTTATTTCCAAAGCTTTCCAGAATAAGTCAAACATGGTTCTGTCAGATACATAACTAGTAAGGTACTATTCATCCAAAAGAGATTTTGCAAATTTGTCACCTAAAAGAAAGATTGAAACAAAGGGACCAGTGCAAATTAATGTGCTGTAGATGTGGGACACTTTCTGTTGCATGTGCAATTCAGATGCAGTCTTCGTCTCTGCCAGGTAAACAACAGGCACAATCTTGCTCATCTCACTCGTGAAAATAATTTAACTGAAATCAAAGACACTGTCTTTGAGTAAGGAAAGGAGGAATAAGCAGAGTCTGGCAAATGGCTCAGAACCATGGCTTTACCCAGGGCACACAAAGCACATATGGAAGAATGAGGCATGGAAAAGTGACTTACAGCAGCTTTGGACTCCTCCAGTCATGGCTGGCTTGGCCAATACCTTGACATAACTAGAACAATCAAAGTGCTGCTCCGCCAGTAGGCCAATTTCCAGTAGTCTCCAGAGGCCAACATGACAGCTAAGAATGGCTGCCTGTAAGGGGACACAGAAGTAAATATACCAGCAGGATGTAATTCAAGAATTCCCCTGCTCAAAGTTAAGCTTCCCAGGTTCCACCGTGCTTAGGGCTATTTCACATGGGTGATTTCATACAGGGGGCTTTACCAGAGCACACAACGTGCCCACAGTGAGCACATTGTTAAATGAGCAAGAGTATTTACTCAGTCCTTATGGCCAATCCAAATATAAAATATCTTCCACTATATTTAATAGCTTGTGGAAGAAAACAATACAGCAGAAAGGAATCTGATAATACAAAATATGGAAGGGGCAGCAATATTTTTTGACATATTGCACATTGCATTCCAGGCAGTGCAAGAAAGGCATGTCACACTGCATTTGATTGAGCGATGCCATGGTGGCATGCCACAGCCAAAAAGCCAAATTGTCATATGTCTTCCAGTCCACTGAGATGCGTGCCACACTATGGAAAACATTGTAGGCATGAATGGAAACCCTCATTAACAGCCAGATCTTTGCTGGAAGATCTGCCAAAGCAGAAAGAGAAGCATATTGGGTC
This sequence comes from Apteryx rowi, assembly GCF_003343035.1. Lineage (NCBI taxonomy): Eukaryota > Metazoa > Chordata > Aves > Apterygiformes > Apterygidae > Apteryx > Apteryx rowi. The sequence goes on from NW_020450632.1 coordinate 168,610, forward strand.
AGTTTTGTTGTTTTTATACAGCGTGAGTTCTTTAGCTACCTTTACTTATTTTAATGAAGAGCAGAATCTAGCACATCTAGACAAACATTAGGCAGACTTTTAACGGACATTTCTGTTTCAGAGGCATATAGTTCAGCGGTATATCTTCAGTTCTGTCTCTAGCAGCTCACTTGCAAAATTCCATCATTCTCCTGCTATAGTTCAGAACCTACATTGCCATTTGCAAATCCTATATTTAGTCCTTGAGAGACAATAAACGTGAAAACAGCAAAACAGAGTTCAGATTTAGCAAAATAAACAAGGTTTCTTTGTGGCAGTCTATTGAAATGAACATGGACTTAAAAGAGTATCAGTAGCAAAAAAACTGGTAAATTTATTATATATCATATACAGATCTGGTAGAACAAAAATATACTGCCTGTGTAAGACACATCTTCCAGATCTGACAAACTATGTAAACTCTGCAGGAAGATGACTCTCCCAGTTTTCTCACAGGAATTTGCTTGTATGGCATTCACACTGAAATCCAAATCTGAGCTGGGCTGTCTACTTTTATACACACTGGCACAGTCTGACTTGAAATAATCCAAGTATGAGAATCTGACCTATACTGTTTGCTTTTATAAGCTCTGGACATGTCTATTTGGAAATTTCAGCAGATAGATTGGCAACTCTTCTATATCAAGATAGAGCTTTATGTATGACCTTCATCTCAAATGGCAGTAACATCCACCTGAGAGCAGTCCTAACCAAACCACAGAAATGCTAAGATGAGGCTAGGAGAGTTAATAAGATACAGACCCAGAGCTTTGCATAAGACACCTCAATGTTATATGTAGAATAGTTAATGATGCAGAAAATCAGAAATACTTCATAGTATTTTCCAGTAAGACCCATCTTCCTAAAAGAGCATTTTGTAAGAAAATCACTAGATGTGTTTCCGGCCCTTGAAATATGCCCTCTGCAGGCAGAAGAGATTTTGGCCCTTAATCATCTTCCTAAAATCCCTGGGGAGATGCATGTCTCCCAAAACCCTGAGAAAATCATTCCTTATGAATCCATATCATTTGTGCACTTCTAAAGGTCAGAGCCCAGCATCCCATTTCTATCAACACTTGTGGTTCTATTCCTTTTAATGGAGTCAAGATTTTACTCTGAGACCACAAAACAACTTTGAAACTTTGAAAGTATCATCTCTAGGTCAGAAGAGGATAACTCGATGTATGGAAGTATAAACATTATATAAGACAAGTGTAAGGAGTGTATACTTATAAAGGAGTCAGTATAAGGAACCCCATCTGTGTCAAGTACAGAAATTTCAGCAACACATAAAGAACATCAGGTATTACCAGAAGAAAGGAAGCAAAATAGAGAATGAAAAGTCTTCAGAGACTGAGAACAGTTTAGGAAAATAGTAATACATAAAAAGATCTTTTTGACAAACCCCACAGAAACAGACTAAAAGAATGATATGCAAGTGATCCTAGGATGTAGCTTGTAAAAATCCATTACAAGATTCAGTAATAGAGTAGTACATCATTTTGCAGTTGGAAATATGTTACAGGTTTATGGGCAAAATCCCCAGATTCCATTCTCTATATTTTACGTCTCCATTTTATTAATTTATACTGATACATATGCATGGTCTCCTCTACTATATTCAGCTTTCTTTAGTATGACCCCTTACAAGCTTGGGCTATGGATTCTGCAACACACCTGCACTTTAAAGTTGCTGGTGTAACTAACTGAAATGCTGTTGATCTGACAGTTCAGCATATACAACAGTCTGTCTAACACAGAAGATTTTGCTAGTTTCTCTCCTCCTTTCCAACACTTCTGTCTTTCTCTTCCTCAGCCTCTTTCTTCAGTTTTCATTAACTTTCTCCACGGCATTATTCTCCATTTTCTACAAATGTGTCACTTGCCCAATCCACCTCTACATTATAGATTTTGAAAAAATCTTTTCTCCTGAGTCAATGCCAAGACTTCATGAGTAGTTTTGATGATACACTAAATGCTAGATATATTTTATGTGATTGAACCACAGGCTGCTATTCAAACCTCATAGTCATTTTAGTGCACTACCCACATACCAACATTAGTGCAGAAGTACAGAAATACATTTGAAATACAGAGCCAAAGCACTCAGAACCTTTCAGAACTAAGCTCTTAACTCCTGGCCTGAAAGATGTTTCAGTGCTACCTATAAATGCAGTAAAAATATCAGTATACCTTTTGGATACTTTAGTGGAAAAGTTTTTATTAGTAAACCCTATATGTCATTGTGGAACTGTTCTGGGCAAGGACAGAATATGTGCTGGCACAAACACCCCACATCTTCCTAACTTGTCTGCAAAGAAGACTATAAAGGACCTTGATGTGATAAGTTAGGAATAAGGAAATCTGTGCTTCATGCTCGCAGGAATGATAGTGACTACTGTTATTTTGTGCTGCCCTCAAAGGTTTTTTGGAAGCAGTAACAGCATCATTCCAAGGAGTGACACTGAGAGGTGCCCTCTGGTTTTAACTGCTGCTTCTGCAACTATGATGATGATCATGGTTTATAATCTACACATAAACAGCTCAGTAATAGCAACAACTTGTAGAGTTATGATCTACGAGTAGCATGGGAGGTGGAAGGAACAGCAGATTGTACATTGACAGCAACTTGAAATTTATGTTAATATTTTTCTCAGCTTGCTTCCCTAAGGAAGGAACTAGCTATTTGTCTAGCTAGTTTCACTGTTCATTCTTCTTCTGTGTGCCTCTAACTGGGCACTTTCCCAGTCTTAGCTACGTGCTTTTTCAAAGGTACTCTGCAGAAATTATAGCAAAGTATTCCAAGGCATTAGACATGGAAAATATTTTTCTAACCTTGCATCACTATACCTTTCCTGACAGAGTCAATGAACCCTGTGTTTCAATTATAGATCTTACACACACAACTGGGCAACAAGCCAACAATTTTCATCTGTGTATTCCAGGACCAGTAGCATTTGTTTAGCTATAAATTCAGAGATGCTGTAGGTTATGATGCTCTATTGCGACTGGGAAAATGCATCCCATGATTAAGGTCTTTCTCAAAATAGTTTAATTCAATTAATCACTTTCCAGTTAAACTCCAGTGACTAAAAACTAACAAAATTAAATGAAATTAGGGTTTTCTGATGAGAGATCAAGAAGGGAGCATATGCCACTGTACTCATTCTTTGTCTTCCAGTTCAGCAGCAATGTTAACATCAAGTCTTACCATAGGGTAAAATGAGAGGTGGAAGTTATGGAAGAGAACATTATGGTCATATAACATATGTCTTTCCCCTCTCACCTGGAATGTTTATCATTAATTTGAGCAAAGCAACAGAAAAGTACAAGACAAATTTGACTTTCTCAAGAGATTAGGACTAGATGACTTATCCACCTCTAGCTTGTGTCATTTTATCATTTGAAAATATTAGACTGCAAAGGTAGAGCTAATCTACATGTGGACATGTCTTCATTTTCTGGTAACAAATTTGCACACATAAAAACACATACACTTGCATAACCAAAATATGTGTGTGAATATATACAAGGTACTTCTTAATACTAAATCCTGAGTAACAAAAAATATAAAATCTGGAGTAAATATTAGTGGCACCAGAAATATTATCATAAGTCAAATTCTCTGAATTAATAATGTCACACATCAATTGCTAAACAGAAAATGAAAAAAAAAAGGTAAGAAAAAAGGCATTTGAGTTAATATGATTTTTAAATTCATTTTTTTCACTAGCACGATTGTCATTAATTAATTTCTTTTGAATTTTTAAAATAAATTCAATTTGAATATATGTTGTTATTTGAAAATGAAAATTGTCAAAACAAAATGTTTTACTTTCTAGTAATTTTTCCATTTATTTTAATGGTACCTATCACCAGGTTCAGCTCAAACACACTGATCAGAAACGGCGTAGATTACTTGCATGAAAAATTTTGCTCAGCTGTGTTCTCAAGTTTGGTACGACAAACCCCAGGGAACTGTATGGGATGACAAATAAGTTTATCATTCTACATACRCCAAATGCAAGAATGTCAGTGAACTCCAAGTATCTGCAGTTGAAGGTTATATCTCTACTGCAAGATGTCCAAGATTAGGCTCTTACTTTTTACCCAAATCATCCCATCAYCCCCAGAGTTTATGTAATAATTTCCAATGGGTATGTTCATGTTCTACATATGGAATAACCTCAGCTAAATAGACAATCTACCCTGCAAATAGAATTCCAGAGTTCAAATCTCAAATCTCTTCCTTTGGAAGACAGATGACATCTATAGCTCTCCTGAGCTGCCCCAGGCTGCTGGCAGAGACTGCCAGCTAATTGCTGCTGAYTTGGATCAAAGATGTTCTCAGTGCTCAGCTAGCTACCAGGAGAAAATATTCGTCTCAATAAACACCTGAAAGGGATACTGCAAATTCTGCTGTTTTGGCTACTGAAGTAAGAATGTTCACTACTAAGGTTACTCAGCTAAGTTCTCACAGGGCTATGTCAAGCTATCAGTTACATAGAAAGGCAAAGTATGAAACCCAGAGATCGGATCACTCCTCCAAGGAGCTGAGCAGTACCACAGCTTTCCAGTCACTGGCTCCTCCTCTGACAGCCCTGTTCCTCCATGAGGAGATTTCTCCAGAAAGCAAGAAGAAGCACTTCTCAAGAGGGCTCCTTGGAAGTGACACTGAACCTGCAGGAAGCTTTAAGCAATCACATCAGGACATCCTAGGGAATACGCATGTAAAGCCATGGGTGATCTCACCCGGGTGGACATGTACGAGCTGGAGCTTCCCCCAGAGAGCACTACCTGCTGTGTTTGCTGTCATTCAAAGTGTGTGTGGTAGTGGTGGGGAATTGGCAAGATTTCTTGATGGATGGCAAAATAATTTGCAGTGAAGGGTTTCCTCAGCTCCTCAAGGTCTGATTAAATTTGTTTATGGTGGAATGATCTCTAAGGTTGTTCTTCTCCCTTCTCTGTTCTAATTTTAATATGGTCACCAAGCATAGAAAAAAGTAAGATAAGAAAATTTCTAGGAGTTTCATAATATCGCTTTATCAGTTCTACACACAATTGCACTGCCATTTGTTCCTCAGGTGCATTTCTTATAATACCTTGTCATCCACTTTCACCATGTAAAAGTATTTTATCCTTAAATTACAGTTTGTAAAAACAACAAAACAAATAAAAGGAATGAAGTGTCTTCTGAGAACTGTGTGTGCTCTTGACTGGACAAATTCTGTCAGTGATCTATCAGTGTTAAAAGTGCCAGGAATCTGTTCTGTTTTGCAAGCCCCTTTCCAGAGAAACCTCACTGAGGTAGACAGAAGATATTCTTTTTTAGGTCAGAGATCCTATTGCATGATTAGTGTTTCTGCAGAGTCAAATCATTGCATTGGGAGGAGTGGGGCTGGCAATATTTTATTTTTATAAATAAGTTTAGTTTTACTTAATGGTTTTACTGTAGTACTCCAGATTGCTTTGTGCTCAAACATGAAAAAGATTTAAGTAATCACTTGCCACCATCTGAGCATCCAGTGCATTGTTCTCAAGTTTTTATTTCTACTTGTCTGAGTTTAACAAAGGTCTATGTTTAACCACTTTTTGTCTTCAAGTATAAAAAAAACCCTGTAATCATGACAAAACATTATGTTCAAGTACAGCAAAATAACAATCTACCCAAACCACACAAATAAATACAAAGAATTCCATTTAAATTGCTGGATACATTATCCATGAAATCAGCTAACCTTATCCAACACAATCTCTAAATTTAATCAAGGTTTAAGCCATTTCCATGTGGACTAGTAGTGCCTTAAAAATATATATACATAGTTTCTTAAGTCTCTTTTTAACATCAGTATATTTCACAACATTTCACTGTGTACAGGACATCGTCTTTATTGAGTCCTGCCCAATCTACCAGCTTTAACAGTAGTCTACTGCTTTTGATAATAATATATAGCCTTCTTACTTTGTGTGGTAAACTGCTAAACTGATGTCTAATAACACTCACTATTAAGCATCCTAAAATTCCAGAAAGTGAAAATTCCAGATATACAGAGTAATTTGATATACACACAATGTACTGCCATTCTGTGAACATTTGCTTGTCTACTATATTTGACATTTGGATGTGCGTGTGGAGATCAGCAGTGCAGTATGTGTGGAGCAGTTTGACATGTGGCATATGCAGTGTGCAGAGGAGCTTTAGACTAGCACTTGACCACTGGAGTTTTGTTTYGTCTTTGGTGGGTTTTTTGTTTTGTTTTGTTTTTAAGAGTGACAACTTATTAAAATCCTTATACGTGGAATGGAATGAATGCCTGCGGAACCATTAATTGTCTTTGTCTCTTTATCCTGCTGTTGAAGGGTTTTCTAACTGCACAGTCAGCTAAGGAATCCATTGATGTTGACAGTCCTCTCAATATGAAAGTACCTCAAGTTGTCGTTCAGGATGCCCAAAGTCACATACCAAAGTTTTTCTCCATCAAAGGTTTCTATTTTAAGAGTCACGTCTATACACACAACCTGATTGCAGGAGTGTTTCTAAACATGAGTCATTTGGTATTGTGAATATTTTCTTGCTTTTCAGACAAAAGACGCATTAGACCCGAACTGATGTCTCTCCTTTGCAAATTGCTATTTTAGCACTGGCGACTCAGAAGTAATAATTCCCCTTCTTAGCATGCTTGAATAACCACCAGTAGTGGGGCTGGATCGTACATCAAAATCTGCAAACATTTTACAAAGATCTGGATGCAAATACCACAAACTATGAGATCTGTTTCCTTTAAAAGGAAAAAAATATATATCTATTGATGCACAGCAAGAACTAAACGGCCAGCTCTGAACACTCCCAGCACTTGCAGCAGTCACTTCTATTTCAAATAACGTGGGAAGCTGGCTCCCCCCAGTGGAAGATGGACACTCAACAGTGGAAGTTGTGTAATGGGACTTCAGACATTTGTAGTTGCACGAATATCTTCTAATAAATCATCCTATAACATAAATCTCTTCCTATTCCGTTTCTCCTATAATCAGACTTAAAATGTATAATAAAAACAGTTGCTATCAAAGATTATTTTAAGAAAATAAAGGATATGAATAAGAACAGAGTATCTTGTAGTTGCTGAGTAGTCTTTTTTCAGACCCATTTACTATAGGTGCTGTAAAACAGCTGCTTTGGCCAGATCACGTCAAATATGTCTATCATCTGTCGTCTAAACAGATTATGAAGTCTTAGCTTTGACTTAAGAAGACTAAGATTTGCTATTATTAAGATTTGTTTGGACATTCACTTGTATATTCATCAAATTATTTCTTCCTATTGCCTAATAATTAAAGCTTTTGTTTGTTTAGTATGATGAGGAAGAAAACAGTAGTTAGACAGACCAGTGATATACTGTCATAGTGACAAATCTGTGCTATGGAGGACAAGATGTCGGCAAGATACTCTCAAACCGTTCCCTGCCCCCAAAACTAGCAAAAAGGACTGCTGTTACGTAGGAAATCCATCTAGCACACAGACCCAACCAAGCCTAGCATTTAGGAATATGCAGAATTCTAAGTTTATAATCAGCTCTTTTGATTGCAGTCAACTCCTCACAGTATTTGTCAAAGGCCAAGGCAGCACTTCGCTGGTCTCCTATGAGAGGAAAGATCTCCTATGTCCCTTTTCCCATCCTCTATCAGGGTCTGAATAGTTGTGTAGCTGTGTCCTTTGAAAACTTTTGGGACAGAGAATGTGATCCATGCAGAAGGGACAGCGTCATCCTTCATCAGGTTATTATATTGTTACTATGAATGTTTGTAAATATTCAGTACAGTATAYAGTAATGAGAACACTTCTGAGAAGAGTATGTTTTCTTTTAAGAGGAAAGGGATCCTGTTTTCTTCAGCAATCCAACTACTTTCTTAATAATTTACAATACAGATTACAGATTAAAAAAGAGTCATCTCTAGACATGTAAATCAAATTAACATAAATTGATGACAATTAATTGTGATGTGATTACTATATTCTAATATAATAGGTAAACAGTCCTTCAGAAATCAGAGCATCATTAAAGGAAAAGTATCCGTTGCAGTAAACTTACAAGACTGTCCTAAAATAACGGCAGATGAGACTGTGTTTGTAAGATTTGTTTCCCTGTCTGCACTTACTACATGACACTTGATCTCACTATGGTATTGCACTTTGGAATGGAAAAAACCCAACAGTTTAGTTAGGCTTTTCGGAAGCATTAGCTAACTATAGCTTTTATAATCCCCTTCATTTAGAACTAGTCTCTTGTAATAGCTGAGATCATCTCTATCTTGCAACATCCCACACAGTCACTTGCTGGATACCCTCTTTTTCCTACAAATATGCCTCTCTGAACTCTCAATTCTATTAGCTTGTCTTAAGCAAAGTTATACATTCTGGACTGTTTGCCGTTTTACTTTATTCACGATTGATTTCACCACACATGCAAATTCAGAGAACAGCCATTTATCCACACAATTTGTTTATGTATATGTCTTAATCCAAATGTTATGAAATATAAAAATCATTGCACAGGAATGTTCCAAATTCCATAGATGATGCCTACATCTCTGACTCATCCTCCTTATCCTTTAATTCTGTGTGTATTCTCTATACAACACCTTTTTAATTCCTATATCTGATCACAGAAGAAAAACAAAAAATAATCAGTTTGTCAAAACTTAATATAATTCTTGCCTAGCATCCAAGATTTTTTGCAGGAAAATATTTTGTAACATTTCAGACAAAACTTCAATTACGAGACCATAGAAAAATTCAGGTTGGAAGGGACCTCAGAGAGCCATCTAGTCCAACCTCCTGCACAAGTAGCTACCCCAAAAATATTTCAGATGTGCTTCAGAACTTATATGAAAATGGCATATTGTTAATTTAACTTAGCATATTGAGCTCACATATACTTGCAAAACCTATTCTTGAAATGGTTACTAAATTCATTCTGGTTTCATTTCATTTATTGATACAAATTTTGGAAAGAAGTAGAAGAACAAGTGGTGTCAGTAGAAAAAAACTCTGGATGGAAAAAATATATGTCCCGTATGGTTAGCCACATAAAAAGAAATGTGCAGTGTTAATGCTCAGGAGCCATCCAGGTAGACCGTATGCTGATGTTCAATAAGATAATATTGAAACAGTAAGGGAAAATAGTATTTCTGAAGTCCAAAGTCTCACGTTAGATGAGGTTAATATTCCTACAAGGACAGCTGGTTTTAATACAAAGACAACAACAGTATCACACTGGACAATCAAGAAAACTTTCAGAGTACCACGTCTAGTAAGGAAAGTAGAGAACAGAAATTTTGTGGCTGCTGTATTTGGCAAAGAGAAATACAAAGATAAGAAGAAGGAGGGCCCACCCTGTTGACATTAGCATCTCCATCAACTGTAATAGTATCAAAGAATAAAGTTTATTGCTGCTAAAACATAAATTGCTAACATCAAGATGTGCTAAGATATCCTAGTTATTTGAATCTGCATTAGAGATACTCAAGGCAAATGAGGGAGCCACAGGCCAAAACACTTACCCCACCAAGTTCCACACATATATTCCCCTCCCATCTTGCAGCATGTCTTCAGTTCCAGTCTGGCCCCATTTTGTTTTGCACCTCTCAGATTTTTTTCTACCTCCCTAATACTTCTTCCATTCCTTCATTTTCTTATTGGCATCCAGGCATCCCCCTGAGGCTCTTCACAATTTTCTGGTCAGGATCTAAATCACAGAACCCAAAATATCTCCATTTACAACTGTTTCCTTGGCACCTCAGAAAGCTGTCAGAGTATTAGCCGTGTTTACTGAGAGCATTTAAGTGACTTCAGTCTTTCACAAAAGAAACACGAGGGAATAGTCAATTTGAATAAGAACAAACATTTTAAGACACTGCTCCTGGGAAATGTGAAATTAGGGAAAACTGTAAAGGAATGCACAGAATTTGGATTCTTCACAGAACTAGTAATTCATATTTTTGACTAGCTATCCCACCAGGTACAGTGGATGTTCAGAGCTGAAGTGAAATAGCTGGGAGACTTTTTTGCATCAAATTCCTGCTTGTTGGCTAGGACTGGGAGTGAATGTCCTTACTGAGAAAACGGAGCTGAAAAAAGGAAATAAATGCCTTGGAGTAGTGAAGTTAAATGGAGGAATGGAGCTTCAAGGTGTCTCTCCATAGCATCCTCTTTTAGACTCTGAGAGGGAGGAGGTGGCTGCCCACATCCCTGCTCTGACAGCAGGCAACAGAATGGGAGATGGTAAGGGACAGGGAGAGTCTCTTCAGGGTTGCTTCTTACTTAACTTTTCCAGAAAATGAGAGTGTGACCGTATGGGTCTACAAGCATGCATTTCTCAACCTTCAGGAACACTCATGTATTGCGCCTGTTGTAAGCTGAGCTCAGCTTGCTGGCACCTTTCCTCCATCCCAGTCTGTTTACATTGTTTCAGGTTTTCAAGGCCATCTCTGCATAGAAAAGGGCTGGAAAACTTTTCTTTTTTTAAACTGAGAGGAGACCCACAGTCTGCTCTGCTGACCTGAGATTTGCACAATTCTCTCTGATCCTTTGCCAGTACATGAGACGTGGGTTTTTTTTGTTTGTTTTTTTGTTTTGCATCTGTGAGAGGAGTAGCATAGCTTCATAGTACTCAGTGTGGTGTCATGATGATAGGGAACATGCAATATGTGGTTTCTCTAAACTGCAACAGATATTAAAAYACTGGGGGAAACAGGGCAAGCAGGTCTTATTTTTGACATTTTCAGGCACATCAGGCTACTGTCAGAAATTTGGGAAAGCTGCTATTCATTTAAGAATGGGATAGATACCTATCAACTGTAACACTTATTCAGCTGTAACACAACTATTAAAAACAACAAATGCCTGTTAGCCCTGTTTAGCATCGTGGGCTCTGTTACATCCCAGGGGAACCGCCAGCAGTGAAGATGGCTTGTACTCAGTATGTGTGGCTGCTGCAAATACCTTGCTCAGGTTATGTACAATTTGCGTTAAATCCTGATCATTCAGCACATTCCTGTATTTCTGGCTTACACAATGGGATTCCCAGTTAGGATGCCTGTTATTTCCACTGCTGTAAGAACTCTAAGCAGGGATAAGTTTTTTTCTTCTTTTGTTTTGTTATTTTTTAAATGCGGATACACAAGTGGGGTGTCTGTAAGTGGCAGTGTTGGTCAAATGGTTATTATGGTGTACTCATGAATTCTATGGCATTCCTGAAGTTATTTCTGTTTTTTAACAAATGTGCTTTTTAGATTACAATTGCTAAGTCRCAGGAGGTTTCGAACAAGCCCCAGTGGAAAGGCAAAAGTACTGACAAATCACACTTTGCACCATCCATGCTGCAGACATGCCATCAAAGAGGTGGACGCATCTACAATTTGTACTAAGTTTGCGAGATTTAATGTAGAGTGTTCAAATAGAGTACATGGCTAGAACCATAATATCTTTAGAATGGAAGCTAATGAAACTACATCTGTGATACATAAATATGTTTATTTGCATATGTACATAGCTGCCTTATACATTTATGATAGAATCTACATATGTTACTTGTATTTCAGTACTCCCAAAAGAGAAATACTTTCACAAAACAGTTTTGCAACACTGAAATTATATTCCCTTCATATGACTTTATTATTAATAACTCTTTCTGGAAATTTAAGAAATTACAATAGAATCATTGCAGCCCTAACAGGCTCACAGAACCTATTCTTTGTGGCAAATATGGCAAATTAAAGACAGAATAGCCATTCAGAAAACATTTCCAAGCCAAATATAGCCTTGAATCCAGATTTAAGCAGGATTTGATGAAAAAGGTCCAACAATCATAAAATGAAGCTTTCAAAAGCTATTTGTTTTTCCACTGGTATTTTGATGGAAGCAAGAGTTAGCTTTTTTTTTTTATCCACTCTTGCTGAAGAAATAATTAATTTTCACACTTTGTCACTGATGAAAGAAAAAACTTCTCAAAATTATTACCGTTCTTGTTTTTCACTATATGGGGTATGGCTCAGTCCCTCAGGAGTCTAGAAACAAAAAATATTCACAACCAACCAATACAGCTTACTATAAAATTTAAGCTTTCTGTGACAATTTGACAAAAATCCTAACATCAAAAATTGCTTTCAGGCAAAAACATTACTCTGYAGCTATGTTAGAAATGTCACTGAATTGTCCCATTTCACCCATGTTTCAGGTCAAAGGTGCACACGCTAAATTTCTTACTGCTATTTCTTCCTTCTGTTCAAGCAAGCAGCAGAGGGCACAGTTCACTGCTGAAAACCTTCAAAGCAGGAGGCTGTGGGACTGGCTCATCCTGGCTAAAACTAAGCTTTCCATCTATCACAAGTGAAGCTTTGATTAAAATATCCACAGTCAGTAATTCAGCAATACCTCTTAAAGAAGGTATTTGTCTTTCTGTATTTCTCCCACAGCCAATGGGGATAAATACACAAAATCATGGGATTTAGTTATGCCTAATTTAACTTCCAGAATACAAGTGTTACCACAGGTCACTGAAGTAATTATCTACATTCTCTTTATACTGAACTCCCCAAACTGAATACATTTGAAATAAAAATTACTGGTCACTTTGGACAAATGTCTCCGCACATAGAGCTCAATTTGTTCACAAGCAGTAGCAGTAACACAAGGTGAAGCTTTATTACAACTGATCAGCAGCTCCTACTGAAGGGCCCAAATCCTGAACACTTATCATGCAGATAACCACTTTCAGCAGTCTCATGGCACAGAAATGTGATTTTCAACTTCTGGCCCCAAATCTTGGGGTCTATAAACTCTTTTCAAAAAGAAAGGTAACTAAAACCAAGCCTGCTTTCAGTAGGCTTAGATTTTCTGCTTCTTTGCTGGTAAATGTTTTAAGGTCTGGAAAATAAAGGCTTGAAAACCCTTGATACAGGGCAAGTAAAAGTCATCATCATTTGTTACAGATACAAGCCAGATTCATTCTGTTGCAGCTGTATATACTTCTTTCATAAGGGATAGAATCAAAAAGGAAAAAAACCACAGAATTACTCCATTGTTTCTAATACAGATTCTTTAATGCTGCACCAGTATAAGTGCAAAGGGATAAAACATGTATTTATTACCATGCCATGTCTACCATATGAGGTTGGTTTTTGTTTTGTTTTGGTTTTGTTTTGTTTTGTTTTGTTTTGTTTTGTTTTGTTTTGTTTTCCTTCAGGTCTGTTTTAGTATTGAAATATATTAGGTCAAATTCAATAAATTCCATGAATATGAGGTGCATAATGACACTTAAAATGTTTTGTTGCCATTTGCTAGAAGGTATGGACTAGATAGGCTCACTGAACACCTAGAAACAAAAAAAGACTGGATACCTCATTATTTGGGGATTACATTTTTTCTTGGCTTCAGACTTTGGCTGTTCTTGCAGCTAGGACAGGTAGTTATAGGACTGACAGTAATATATTTTATAGGTCTGTCTGCAAATAAAAATAAAGAGATATGTTGTCTTTCGTTGCTTCTAATTAAATGCTCTGTTAGTGTCAAGAACCTAAGGCTGTAGCTCACACCAAGTAAAATTCCCCTGTTAAGGCGACACTTCCCGCACATGGAGGGAGACTGGATTTGATCCTGAATGCACTAACCAGTCATGAATAAACAAATTGGGCTGCATCTCTCCCCTTAACAGACCCTGGGGTGGGAAGCGCATACCAGGTCCTACGACACAACAGCTCTTCCACAACCCTATGTGACCTACACTTTCCCTCCTTTACGCCACAGGCCAGTACTTACTCTGTGGTTTATTTTTATTTTTAAGGAGATCTCTATGTCTTCATCCCTATGCCTGAGCCCTTATTCTGATATGTATTCAGGAGCTTGAACTGTCACTAAATTTAAGCCTGAAGTGTCAGTGAAAGTTGAGAATAACCAATATTGTGCACAGGGCCTGATCTTTCTCAGATCCAGCAGTGCCTCATGGCTTGGGAACCTCCTCCTCCTCCTCGCAGTTAACTCCAAAACTTGCCCCACATTGTAACGTTCCTACCACTAGTGTATCTACAATAACGATAGGGGAAGACTATCTAATACCTCCTCTTTAATTTAATCTAATAACAATGATATCTTGATACTCTGTAAACATGAACTAAAAATGAGCACTACAGAAGCTAGTGAAGAATTTTTGAAACTTTTATTATTGCGTTGAAATTTTTACAGAAAAAGTCACTATCAAGATATGTAGTATTTGACATTTCAAAAATGCAAAGTTTCCTTTGCTTGTTCTTTCGGTTTAATATTTTTCAGAATTGTTTTCTGCTTTTCTGGACAGTGTCCTTAAAATAAGACTGTTTTGCATTCATTCCTATAGTAACATTCATGTTTAATTTCATAGGCCCAAATAAGGTCAATCAGTGTCCTATTATGCATAGCATTTTGCAGAATTAGAGCTTTAGACATAAAAACTTTGTCTGCACTGGTCTGGAAAGCCAGGGATCCACTTCTATTTATACCATGAAAGTTTTGCCAAGGCTATCACATTTCTTTAATCCTAGTTTCCTGGAAAGGTGCTAACACTTTCCCTGCAGAGTGTGGATAGCCTGAAATGTGGAGGCAATARTCAGTGGCTGATGGAATATAGACTTGTTTTTTAAGAAACTTATTATCATCCATGATCCTCAAACTTTTTACTCCCTGTGCTTCTGGGTCGTTTTTTGTGGTTGCTGTCTTAGCAATTTATTTTCCTGGTTCTAATGCATTAGTATAATGTGACAAAGTCTGAACCACAAGTATTCTAGAGTAATGCACAAAAGCCACAAAAGTAATTATAAAATGCTTTAAATCACATTATTTTACTTTACATTTATAGATATTTTACTGCAATCACTACTGCAATAAAGCTTTGTAAAAGCTTTTTATTTCAGAATAACATTCATTGTGCTTTGAATTCAGAATTCTTTCCTCCTACCATTAGGTTTTTGTAAAAAGCCTTAACGGTTTTTGTGAGGTAGAAGAGAGAACTAACAGAAGTTGCCCAAAGTGCAAGTGCTGTGCAGCAAGCAATAACGAGATGTCGGCCACCCTTCCTAAATTGCATCAACCTAGTTCCTGTGACTTTGTTTAAAGTCAAATACAGTTTCTTCCTCACCTGGATAAGGGTTGATCCACACTGTAGCTTCAGGAATTAACAAGTCATAAGAGTCTATTCACAGAAATATTTTCTTTGCATTCTGGTTCAAGAGCTCTTAAAAAGTGCTCCTTCATAACATTAACCTTTTTATCTACATTCATAGAGCAAAAAATGTATTTTTTTTTACTGTTTTTAATTTGAAATTGTAAGAACCAGCAGCTTAGACTTGAATTAAGCAATATTATTAATTAACCAATAATGAATTAATTTAGCAAGACTGATGGAGTGATAGTTAAATACTGAAGCGCACTTAGGCGGTATAWAAAGGTGCAAAGGGAGGAATCATAAGCCAGTTGTGTTGGGTTTCAAGAAGCAAACCAGCTGTCCTGTCAGTCACACATGCTCTGCAGTGTTTGAATTGGAGATCTAGGATTACTTTAGAGACTGTCTGATGAGACGCTAAAAAGGTCATAACTGTGAAATCTGGCTCCTGTTCCAAGCGATCATTTTACTGAATCTGTGCCATGGTCACCTCGCGCAGAAAGAATATTTTTCATAGTCGGAAAATTGTCGTTGATTATCTGATCAAACAGAAGATACTATGGCAGTTTTTCCACATTAAATTCCCATTGCATCTGTCTAATAGGACAAGATTTATACTTCCCTTGGCTATTATTCCTAATACTTCATTTCTTTCTTTGTTAGAAAATTCAGAATGATCTCTCCCCAGTCTTTTTTGTCACTGCATTTCTTAATATTATATTGTCCCGATATCATGCTGGAATGCATCACCTGTTTAATTCAAACCATAAACACAATTTAAAAATTTTTTGGATGAGTCCTATCTAATAGGTCACTCATGTTTTCCCATGGTCTAGCAAGTAGTTCTTGACCAGTGACAGAAGGTCCTTGATATTAGCTACATAACTGACTCTCATTGACCACCACTGCCTTCCAATTACTTGGACACGGAATTGAGGGGGCTCTGGCTCTTATTACTAACTGCAGTAAGAATGTTTCCTGCATTTGGTGCTATGGCTTTAGCAGAAATGAATCCTACATTATTCTCAAGGAATAGTAACGGTTGACATGAGAGCTGGTCAAAAGTCAGGATTTCCATTCTGCAAGAAATGCATTCTGTTTCAAAACAGTTCTTTAAAGAATTTACAAATTTTACTGGTGGCTGCTCCATCCCTCCCCACCAAATTTGTTGAAAAGAGTTCTGATTCTCAAAAAGAAGAACTATTGAGCCTTGAATACCTGTGCCCCAGCTTACCAGACTCAGCCGTCCCTGATTGCCTTGCAGGTGCAGGAGGCTGCCAGGAAGCCAGGACGCTTTCGTGCCACTAATAACATAACTTTAGGACTCAGAACCCAAACCTCCTCCTTCACCGGGAGAAAGGCTGCAAGTCCTGAATCTCTTTTGACGCCAAAGAGGATGTGAGTGGCAGTAACTTTTCAGGGCCATGCTAGACCATAGCAGCCAAGATTGCAGCAGTTCCCCACCCCTCGCCAGAAACGCTGAGGTACCGAAGGCCTTGACGTGATCCAGCTACTGAGCTCTTCACACTCACTGCTAAGGAACTGGAAGCTAAATCCTGGCCAGAACCAGGATACATAATGTTTTCAGGTGCTCTGCCAATTTTGGTAGTGTTGTTTCTCATGTAGCTCATAGAGCAAGGTTGTCCAAGGGCAGTAAATCATGCACCCTTCACACTAAGCAGGAATATCATGGTATAGCAAAACACTGGTAATCATCTTAGTAGTCTGGCTAGAAAACTGGCCAGGGACTAAGCAGGTGAAGCTGTCTCTTTTTCAGTTTGTGGTGGTAATTTTCCACTGAATGTTTACATTTTGGTAAGTCATAATTTCTGAATAAAAAACTAACAGAAAATTGCTATCCACCTACAACTGAGATGCACCTAAAAGCTATTATATTTCTAGGTATCAGTGCCACAAGTTCTCCAGGTTATAGCATTACTTGCACAATGGTATCTGAAATTCCTGTCGTCAGCTGTGGACATCTGCAAAACCAGATATCAGTAATTTCCTATTACTGAGAACAGTCTGTAAGAAAAACAGGAAAATGTCAACAGGTTCCATTTTTGCAACTCAGGATGACAAGGCAATGCTCACATAGTCTGTGATAAACTTTATTTTATATAGAAATAATTACTCAATATGCTCAGTTCAAATGGTTACAAATATAGATAATAGTAGAACTATTTAACTATGCAACAGGACTTGTAAAGCATATGGTCATAAAAATACAATTCTGCTTTTAGGCACTTATGAGACAGACTTTAAGCCAAGCAAAGTTTGCATATGTATTAGTAGAACTTAGCTTTACAACAAAGAGGGCCAGGACATGATATCTTATTGCTGAAGAGAGAGGTGATTGTGTATAAATATTCTCAAAGTACATGATGGGCCCTACTTCAGGAGAGAACTTTGAGTGCTTACCTCAGTTATGCGCTTCAGTAGGTATTAATCCTAAAGAAGATGACCTTGAAGGTTCCTATCACTACAAAAATGGCTTGACATAATTCCCAAAACAGCTGAAGCTGGTAAGACCTAGTAGGTTCTGGAGCTCCACTTTTATTAATGAGAGCATTGCCAGTAATATTAAAGTGACATTTAGTAATATTGTTGATCATTTTATCAGACATTGACATTATTATTTGCTTTACACCACTAAAAACCACTGAGATTGATTTTTTTTTAGTGAATGCCTAAAGTTTAGGGCGCTTCGTCCACACATGGATTAGTCATTGACATGAATTTTCAAAAAGGCGAACATCCACTGATTTCCATGTAGGTTGCAATCTTACACCAGAATTATCCTTTGGCTTGCAAAGGTTGAGTGTAGAAGTCATTGGCCAACATTTGAACAGCTGGAATGAAGTATCTTTTAATTTGGCATCTAACTCTTGTCATATCTATCTTAATATATGTACTGAACCAAAAAGTAAACAAACTGCAAGCCTCTGTTTCCTTATTACAATCCTTTCTCTTATCACAATTTCTTATGTCATTCTGAAATCATATGAAATCAATAAAGATTAATTAGAAAATGTTACTGTCTTTACTGTTGAAGAAATCCTATAAAAGCCCAGGCATAAGCCAGAAATTCAGAGGAAAATCAAAGCACAAGTCTGGTCTTTACAACAGCTTTTTCAGCACCAGTACCTTCTTTTTAAAGAAGACAATATCTTGCAAGCAGAAAAAAAATGGCAAATTTGAACTGGAGTTATCAAGGCAACAATGGTAAAAGCTTTCTTTAATAGCAAATCAAATTTATTTAAAATATTTGAAATACTTCTTTCCTTTTCCTTATAAAAACTCTTTAGAAAGACATTGGGTATTAACCTATCAAATATAGCTGTTATGAGTACAATTGGTTTCAAGGGAAAGTGCCACAAATTCAGCATTGATATAGAATTTAAAGTAGAAAGCTTCAAAAAAAATTTTTTTTTTTTGCCTAGGACCTGACCATTGGCACAAGTTGTACCCTATTGCCAATGGAGACCATCAATCTCCTATAGATATTAAAACCAAGGAAGTCAAAAAAGATGCCTCTCTGGGGCATCTCCAGATCACCTGGAAGCCTTCCACATGCAAGGAGATTGTCAACGTTGGACATTCTTTCCATGTGAATTTTGAGGATAAGGATAATCAATCAGGTTAGTAAAAAGGCAATCTGGAGAGCAGAACTGGAAACATTTTTTTCAATCTCTTTTTCTTTAATTTGTATTGAAAACAAGACTAGTGGCTTTTCAGGAGTATTTATACAGTTCAGGGTATGCTTTCTGATTTTGTAAGCTATACCAGCTGCCAGTACCTTTTAAGTGTCACAGAAGATCCAAATTATGTCCTTTAAATGTATAATTTCTTGGCAAGTGTTCCTGTGCTAATGTCAAAAGGATTGGTGACTTCCCAGTAGAAAACCTCCAGGATAATCACTGATTTAGAGGGTGGACAGTAGGAGGAGAATTTCTAAACACAATAGGGTTTGTGTGTGTGTTTGTTTGTTTGCTTAACCAACATGGGGTGGGAGATTTATACATATATCAAAGTTACTGACATGTATAACTCCATATGGAATCACTCTGGACTATGTTATTTTCCTCAGAGAATCTTATTACCTTGACAGCAAAGGAGGGGATTTATATGTGCTGTTGTGCAAATACTATTGCAAATACCATCCTACAAGGGCTCCAGGCATGTATTTCTAAGCATCATGCACAAACAAAAGCAGGTCCCTATCACCACAATAGGAATGAATACACATTTATGTGCTTTAGTCAGAGGAGCAGTGATAATGACCTAAAAACAGCACTGTCAATAACATCCAGGTACGCCTGTAACATTTTATAAGTTAAATCCAGAAAACATCAAGTACCCATAACTATTACCTCTGTGTAGAAAGGAACTATTAAATACGATCACAAATGAGACAAATTTTAATGGGAAGTGAACTCCATGAGGTAGGACTTGTCATCTGCAATTATTAAAATCTAATTACTCCTTCTGGAAAACTGCTGTTTTTCTGCTTTTGTTTTCGCTCTGGAGTAGCTGGTCTAGTCACATGTATTTGATCTGAATTTTGGAACTGTATTTGGGGACGTGCAGATTTACTATACCAATGCACTCTTATACACATATTTAGAGTTGAGGACTTCAATAACTTTGGCTTAACTGCACAAACATTTTTCTTCTTCTACCAATGACTAAAAATAATCTACTAGATAAATATGTTAATTTCCAGTTTCAAGAAAAGTGCTTGCATGTTATGAACCCTGGTTGTCAGGAAGACTTTACTGACTAACGTTTTTAACTGGTTCCGTGTGTTTGCAGTGCTGGCTGGGGGACCTCTCCCCGGAAATTACAGATTGTGCCAGTTTCACTTCCACTGGGGCCAAACTGATGAACAAGGCTCTGAGCACACCGTGGATGGGGGAAAATATGCCTCAGAGGTAGGTAGAGTGAATGAAAGCAATATCAAAGGCACTTTTTCAAACTCCGGTCACATATCTCATCCCCAGAAAAAACAAAATTGCATGTGCAAACTGCTCTGATAATTATTTTATTTTGCAAAACAGCACCATCTCTGCCTGTGCAAAGCTGACTTCACAAAAGCAAGTTAGGATCTATGGTCAGTACTCAATAAGATAAATTTAGATAATCTAAATCCGTGTTTAAATGATGAACTAGGGCTGAAAGGTGCACATACACAAGTGAATAGCACCTGCTAACTTCCCAGCAGTAAAAAGGTCACATATAGAGGCACTTAACAAGGGTCCCGGCTGCTGTCAAGTACATTAACCATCTTCAGATAATGAAGCAAGGTTCCTTTTATAGGAAATAAACACCTGTAACCTAACTTCTTTTCATTTCTTTCCCAGTGTCTTAGTATCATGCCATTAGCTAACAATATGCCAAAAAAACAATTCATGTTCAATCCATGTAATGTTATCTTTGGCAGCTCTTTAGATTTTAAGAACATTACTACATGCAAATCTAATGAGACAGATTAGAGTATTCATTTTCAATTTAGACATTAAGAACACACAGCCAAAAGTGTGCTCGTAAAAGGAAATTTTCCACCATTGAGAGTGCTAAAGCTATCTCATTTGATACAGCCAAGATATGAAAGGGGTGTTCCTTTAGAACTGCTTCCTGCCATAAAGAGATAGTGCACTTAAGCTGTGTTTAAGCAGCACATGATTAAAAGTGTTTATTAGTTTTCTTTGAATCAGTGGTTTAAAATACTTTAAAACAGTAAAGATGTTACATTGAAAGGACAGCAATTCAGCTTTAAAATGTACCTGAGGATTCACAAAGATGAAACAACAGTTTTAAAATTATTTGCATTACATGATGAATTCCATGTTCTGTGTCTAATTTGAGGACCTCCCCCTTGTATTTTAAGAAGCTTTGATAATTTTTGTGACCATGTTGCTGAAACATTATAGAAATAATCCTGGACTAGACTAATGCCGTAGAGTTACATAGTTGCTAAGGAATTACTAAGTATGCTCCAGTGTTCATGGACGAGAAGGCATTTAAAGAAATTATTATGATTTCCAACTTCTGTAGGTTTTGGAAATTTTTATTTCACGCTTGAAAAATAACTCAAGATATAATAAGGAACATACTAGGCTGAGCAAAAGTTTCTTGAAACTCTTTTAAAGGAAATACTGTCAAAACTGCAAAGTTGCTGAAAGATCTGTTTTGAATATATCATATCTACAGCTATGACATTCACGGCTATACCAGCAGTCTATTGCAGTAAATGGAACTATTGTGAATGAATAGTGCACCCTGTGTGACAAAGGGGTTACACTCCTCGAAATGCTACTTAATCTATTACACTTTTAAAGACATGGAAGTAAAGGCATGCACAGGAGACTGTTAGAGGTAGAGTTGTTAGAAAAAATCTATGCCCCTTGTAAGCTGTGATTTTCCACATCTCCGTGTACTTACCCCTAAATTGCTTTCAGGAATATATGCAGTTCTGCCTACTGCGAGATAATGCCTGGGTATCGGCACTGACACTGCGAGAGCAATTCGGCAGAACACCAGAAACCAGCAGGCGTTCATGAGCACACTCGTGCTT
The DNA here is from genome assembly GCF_003343035.1 of Apteryx rowi. NCBI lineage: Eukaryota > Metazoa > Chordata > Aves > Apterygiformes > Apterygidae > Apteryx > Apteryx rowi. The sequence goes on from NW_020450632.1 coordinate 190,414, forward strand.
TCAGGGTCAGACCCGCCGAGTGCAGAGTGCAGTTTCTAACATGTTTTACTTCAGCTGCAGTGTTTCCTTGCAATAGAACCAGCAGAATTTATCCTGCCACTTGCTTTTCAGCTTCATCTCGTTCACTGGAACTCGGACAAGTATTCAAGCAGAGCGGAGGCTTTTGACAAGCCGGATGGTTTGGCAATTGTCACTGTTTTCCTGAAGGTCAGTTAATGACATCCTGAAAACACATGTGTCTCTCTTCCCTGCCTTTATCAAAGTTGCACTCAGTCCTGAGAATTAGAAAAAACACATCTTTGTATTAAATTGGTGGAGATGACTATCTCTTATCCTGATTTAGCCCATATTGCCAACTTTGCCCACGCTTCTACGTAGGTGTTTTGCCCAAACCCCCCTTTCACCCATACAACCTTCAAGAAGGTCTGTGTTTAAACGCCATTGCTAGTGAGCTTGTGCTGTTTCATCCACCTTTGTGACAGTCAGTGCTCACACCTTTTGTGTTTGCTTTTTACTCCATTTACAACGATGTGAACTTTCACAGAAAGACAGTTTCAGTCACCTGTGCAATTACTACCAGCAAAGAAATTTTTAAATCATAATTCCAAGAAGCCTTGAAGCCATGTATGTGACATATTTGGCCTTTCAAAACTAATGGAGGCAGCAAAAACAATTCCTTATGACTATATAAGGAAATATGATATAATAATATTATATTATAACATAGCGCTAAAATATAATTGTTCATAATTCACATTGTAAAAAAGATACCAGCAAAGCCATCTCTCTGAATGCTTCCAAAGAAAAGTACATTTCAAGGATAAACACCACAGCTGCAGAACAAAGCAATCATATACATCTTAACTACAGATTAATATTCCCACTACTGGTAGCATTAGTTTGCCAAACAGAAACATTACTTTGAGCAAAACATCTTGTTATTTCCTCAAAGTTCTAAATATTATCTCCTTCATAGTGGGTTTGCAAAACTAATCAGCATTTGTAAAGCATATTCATACTCTTGGGTGGAGGATGTTCTTTCAGAATAAAACTGTTGTTACATATTTAGGATTTTAAAAATATTTTTACATTTACAGCTTGGTTCAGGCAATGAAAACCTGAAGGATGTTTTGAAGGCCTTGGATTCAGTAAAGACTAAGGTAAACATCATCACATCCTGGTCCTGATAATATACAGAACAGTTAAATTAAAACCTACTCAGTCTCTCATCTGCCTTTTTGAAGGCTGCAGAATAATTCAGGGGTTCAGCTGCACGAGGCTGTTGAGACATGTGGCTGAAAGCGTCTCCCTGAACATGAGTTTATAGGAGCCCATGAGATACTCTGTATTCTTGGGGCTCTACCCGGTAGATGGCTGTGGGCTCTTGGTGAAAGATTAAGAGTTCTTATTTCCTGATTCCTAGCTAATCCTATGCTTCCATCCGTCTGTCTGTCTATTTAAAATTATCCCTGGTGTCCATCATCAGCACACCCTAGCAATAACTGAACTGAAGTTTTGCTTGGTGGAGGAGGGAGAAGAGGGAGAGGAAATGAGTAACACCAGAACTGTGCCTTTCTTAAACTCTTGTGTAAACTAAACCTCTGGCTGTTCCCACTAAGCCTCACACATAATAAGCTGAGATAGGATCTGCATTTTCGTGGGCATGTTGWAAACACAGTACTGCATCTCCCGTAGGAGGAATGTGGGCTTTGACGCAGAACATGCAAACACTATAAATATATGTGAATATGTTTATATTTTTACATAAAATTAGCCTCAGCAGGCAGATTTGATTTAATTATCTACTGAAGTGTTTCACTTGCTTAGGACCATAGAGTTGAGTATCTTGCAAAAAGAAAGCTCTTAGTCAGTGATGACAAAAATTCTTTGGTATCCCAAAGCTGTTTTGTGTTTTTGTTTGCTTGGTTGGATGGGCTTTTTTTAAGATATGCCGCCCATTTTTGTTGGTACCAGCTTAGATCTATCTCAGTGTCAAACTTGCCACCCGGGCCAGCAAATCACCTCTGCTGCTATGAGAAAATGCTAGCAYTTTGAAGTGACCTCCTCTGTATTTTGATTTAGGAACACACTCCCTTGTAGTCTCAATCTTAAATAAATCATATCTTACTCATGTATGGGTCCCATTAACTCTATGTATCTTCCACAGGGTAAGAAAGCTCCATTTTCTAACTTTGATCCTGCAAGCCTACTGCCTAAATCCTTGGATTACTGGACCTACAATGGCTCTCTGACTCATCCTCCCCTCCACGAGAGTGTTATCTGGATTATCTTCAAAGAGCCCATTACTATCAGCTCAGAGCAGGTACGGTATTGCAAACAACAAAAACCTCTCTTGTCTTTTAGCTTCAGTGACAGTATCATTTTACAGTGTATTATCATTTTATATTAGGTTTATTTATCTCATTTTTACTATAAAATCAATATTACCTTTATACCACATTATTGCTCTTACCTATGATTCTGCCTCAGCCTGCTTAGGCTACTAACATCTTACAAAGTCCTGTGGGAATTGAGGTAAGAAGACTTCAGATTTGTGGACTTGCTTCCACTGTTCAGGTAAAGGCTGTTTGCTTGTTTTAATTTGCTTGTAGTGCTGTTGCTCCCAGAGCAGAAGCCAGGCAGAAAGCCTAATTCTTCCTATCTTCATTCCTGCATGACTCCCCCCAAAAAATGTATATTCCCATCAAATCTCAGCCAAATGCCTGCCTGAGCAGGGGGTTTTGTGGCATGCCACAAAGGTCAAATGCATGGAGTGCGGTTCTCCCTTCAGTGCTATTATAAGGTGGTTAGAAACTCTACAGATTGCTCACTATTTCCTAATAATGTCTGCAGGACTAACTAAAAATCCCTCCCTAGCCTTATCAGGTTAAGTATGGTCCTGTTCTGATCTAAACTCTTTCATGAAACTCTCTTACCTTGTTAAATTACTGTCACCTGTCATCTAAGGGTGTTTGAATTAATATCTTCCTGGGTAAGGGTAGCTAAGTGCTTTGGATCTTTGAAAATAAAAAGTGCCTATGTAAAAATAAATTAGGTTTTATCAAGATCCTTTATATTTGTATAAGGTGTTTTTACTTGGGCTGTTCAATGGATATGTGACAGAAATTGGGTACAAATAGTTTGACATAAAAAGCAATGTTTAAAGCAAACTTGAATTAATTTTAAGGCACTGTTTTTTACTTTGATAATTGGTGGTATTTTTAATTTATCATAATGCAGTGTTTTTTACATAGCTGATAAAATGGTGTACCAGTGAGTGAAAGTTTCTGCAATAGTCAGACATAGAGGTAAATAGAATATTTTAAGACGGTTGTTCGTTCCAGTTCTCATGTGACAGCATAAATCCTGATTCATCACTGGATTAATTCATTTCTGCAGTTAAATGTTTTTTTAAAAGAAAGGTAGTTGGGCAGCGTAAAAATCTCTTGCTGCCATGCAGTACAGAAGCTCAAAGCTACGTGTATTCCTCCTTCCCTCCCGCCGTTTAGCTGGCCCATTTCCGCACCCTCCTGTCTTCGGCTGAAGGAGAAAGACCTTGTCCCATCCTGAGCAATCACCGGCCACCGCAGCCACTGAAGGGCCGAGTGGTGAGAAGCTAATTCCAGCCAGTCCAAGCGACTGTTCAGATGCACAGTCTGCTCATCCAGACCAACACACCCAAAGAAAGACCATGTAAAAATCTACAAAAGAGATGAAAAATAGAGTATATTCTTAGCTCCAATAATCTTATCCTACTACGAGCTGTTGTAGTTCACTGTGGCATTAGGTTAGCACTTTTACTGAAATTAATCTATGTTCTTTCTATAATAGGAAATGAATGTATTTTAATGCATGACTTTTAACAGTTGGATATATAAGTTTTTTTAATTGATTTTCACATTTCTTCTGATATACTGTGTCAACAGCAGYGATAAGAAGCAAAGCAAATGTTGAAAGTGAAATTAATCTGTACTCAGTTTACTACAAGAGGAGTACATGCCACCGTATGAAGTGTCTGTTGAGTTTTGCAATGAAATCAGTTCTGTTAATGGCAATTACTAATCGGTTATTGTTGATTTTGCTAAGAAAAACGTTTCTTCTCCCAGTTTACCTGATATATGCTTAATTGAAATTAAATCAATAAATAAAGCACTCTGAAATGAAACAGTATTTTAACAGCGATATGCATCAATGTTTTCAAAGAAATTGTGTAATAATTGCTCTATTTCACTTGCATCATCTAATAAAGAACTAGGTACGTGCACTAACATATGTCCATGCAAAAGTAGAGCACCTGGGTCTGGTTGTACATTTAAGTCACACACTTACAGTTCTAGATTTCACTTTTTTTTTCCCCAAGCAAAGCAGTACTTAACTTTGCAAATGGCTCCAGTAGTGACAACTGAATTATTCAATAAACAACAGTGGCAAAGGTCTGAGGAAGATAAGGTCAGATTTTACAAGGAAGAACATCATGCATTAGAACAGAAATTAGGTTTTCAGGTGACCCCATTATGTAACTTTAATGGTATTTAACTAAAATGATGAAGTACCTTCATTAAATTACATTGGTAATTATTATCTGTTGGGAAATTACAGCATATGTTGCTACACACTTTCTTTTTAATGTTCATATGCCTTTGACTATACAGCAAAAGTGGTGCTGTAAACATTTACAGTTCCTCACATTTTTCATAAGCTACAGAAAATTTTCAAATGCTTCTTCCCAACAYATTCAAAAGCAGAATTGCTTTAAATGCAAAATACCATCTGTACTGCATGTCAGCTGCATTCAGTAGGACACATCCCTTGATGTGCTCTACTCTTCAGTCAGCCAATGTGTGAATCCAGCGACTGGAGCAGTAAGGCCTTGGTCTGTGACTGTGATTTCTTGAGAATTGCACCATAATCTAGTGGCAATGGCATCAGAACATAAGAAATGAATAACTAATTACTCACCCTGATTAAATTATCCTATACCTGTTTTGCTTCTATGTCATTGCTGCAGTTCTGCATTGTGCCATTGGCTTCTTAATCATAACATTTAAAGTATGATGATAGAGGCAAGACTCCAACTTAATTCAATGCAATGCATTTATAAGAAACATAACAAAATCATGCCTACACCTTTCTTTATTCCATTTCTAAACAGATGTCACATTTATGGCTGACTTCATATGAAACAGGTCTGAGAGACCACATGTAAATTTACTTCTAAGACCAGAGTGATCATTTAGTCTTACCCCCCTTACCCTAGTTTAGAACTAATGAAAAATGGTAATGAGTTTTTTTAAAGCACAGAAAAGTGAGCACAAACTACAGATATGCACATGGCTGCTAAAATGTAATGCTTGAGCTTAGTCTTGAGACCGCTGCCTTTATAAACAAGAATTGCCCTTCCTCAGAAAAGCTTCTTTTCCTAATATCAATCCCCAAAGCAGAATCATATGTAAAATGGTAACTCACCACTCAAAGGTATTCTCCGCTTCTGTGGAGACTGGAAAAGATCAAAATTAATGAAGAAGAACACAATTAAAAAGAATGCAAACCAACAGTCAGTCAGACATTCCTGCCATCCTCATCAGCAACATCTATTCCTATTACCTTATTTAGCAGAGCCAGTAAAGCGTTGTTACCTCTTTCTGTCCACAGACTCACATAGAGAATTACAAAAAGGCTGGTAATCCCCTCAGGTAACTGATACCTTCTTAATGAGCAATGCTGCCACCACCCCACTTGTCCCTGCCTTAGTGCAACAACTGTTTCCTTCCTTTAACTGCCATGATTAGGGAAATAATCATTTTCATTCATCTCAGCTCTCTGAAAATAAATCTAATAGTGCTTTGGGGAAAAATGAGAACAGAAACACAGCTATATCCGCTGGATTGATTTCAGAGGAGATGTTTTCCTTGCGGTGGCAAATAATTTAAGTAAACTTCACAAAGAGTTCACAATAAGCACACATTTAAGAAATGGGAACAAATCTGTTAGGCAAAACAGCAGGTTCATAGAAAAAGGTGTTTCATTCAGAGTCTCTTTGCAGACCTAACTAGTTTCCTGAGCTATATCATGCAATTTCTCAGACTGAACATGGGCCTGAGCTATAGAGCTATGGATTCCATCAGCTGGAGACCTCTGCATGTGGGCACGAGGGTGACAGGAAGCGGRCAGCTGCAGCTACCCACTCACCTCAAGTCCGTCTTCAACATAAATGACCCCATTTCTTCTTGTGCAAGCCCTCTGATAAATTACTTTAACAAAATGCCAATGAAAACATCAAGTAGGAACAACGGCAAAAATCAGATGGTGCAGATTATGACCAGCGGGAAAATGAACAAGCAATTCCAAGTCTAGAAAACTGTAGGGCAAAGGAAATGTCCTTGATATGTGATCAAGGAAAGGCAAACTCATAATATCTCTAGACTTTGACTACCAGTTAAGCAAAGATCTCTTATCTTTATGTCACAGAAAGAGAACAAAATGCAAACAGGATTTTATTTTGAGACATAAAACTATCCCTGCATTGACATATACTGCTACTTCCTGGCAATATATAAAAAGAGATGGAAAGGAAAATTACCTATTGCAGTAGTTTAAATGAGCGATTTCTCAATGTGAAACACTTGAGAAAATTCAACAGACAAATATAAGTATTTTAAGCTTTATTTTAAGAATATCATTTTTTGCCTTGAACAGAATGGATCATTTTCTCATCTGCTGCTCTATATCTTATCCATACATAGAAATATTTTAATATCTGCATGCTATGCCAATAGCCAAACCCAACACTAAATCACATATAGTCCCCAAAAACATAGAAACACAGGCAAATGCAAGCTACCACTTACACAACTCATGCTGCAGAACTTCTGCTAAGCTTTTCTTTTCAGGATAAAGGATTAAACTGCTTAATTCTGTTAAAGTAAAGTTCCCTCATGTAGCCCCACAGCTGTGAAAAAATTAATTACACTTAACATTTAGCATCTGATCAACAGGCTTCTGGTCATGTTCCAGCAAATACCTGCCATCTCTGGATGGGACAACTCTAACAGACACATTAACTAGGACTCCTTTGTTAGGGAAATAAAACAAAAATGTGTTAGTTAATGTTCCACACTCATTTTGGTTTAGCAAATCCTTCCTGGTTCAATTTTTCCTCCATGCTGAGGGAAGGAGTGCACTGTTATAAACGTGTAGGTGGTAAATGAATGATGTAGAGCGGTTGCCTAGAGCAGGTTAGAAAAGCTCTCTGCTTTTGGTGTATTCTGCTGGGTTCTCAGTTTCCCCTTAAGTGTCAGCTGCTGCATGTGGGATATGCTCCACAGCTTTACAGGAAAATATCAAAACATTTCTTTTTCAAAAGCTGGAATTCTTGACCTACTGTTGCTGGTCCTGCTTTTCCATCTTCCTTTTCCAGCCTTTTATCAACTAGTTCTCTCTCTTAGTGCTAGCTAAATTATTATGGGAAAATAAAATTCATGAAATCCCATCRGAGAAATTTTGTTGTAATACAGATGTTGGTTTAATAGCAACATTCATTTCCAGAAATAAAATGTACAATTATGGAGACCTATGAGTGGACAAGTAAAACATAATGTTTTGCTGCACTTGTTAATTCACATTGGCTGCCAAACCTCTGAAAGCAGTGTAAGTTGCATTCAGGTAAGGAGAAACGCCTGTTAAACAACTGAAATGAATGTAACAGGGGTGTCTTCATGCATTATGGAGTAAGCTTAGAGTCTTAACATTTCAGTAAAGTATTTAGTTCAGTCCCAAAAGCCCTAAAACCGCCTTTTTTAGAAATGTTTCTCAGAAGGGGGTTTGTACGCCTACTCATACCTTAGAGAAAGAATGTGAACATTCAGTAGAAGACTGGAGCCAGTGTCTTCTCTTTCCATGATGAATTCCAAGGCCTCTAGACTACAAAGCCAGGCTCATAAACACTTGTTGATCTGTGGGACTGTTCTTTATTCCCAGGCACAAATTTGCTGTGCCAGCTATAGAGGCTGTAGCACAGCCCTCCCGGTGGGATACTAAGCTTCTAGTCCTGTGATGGATCTCAGCCATGCATCAGAGCAGCACCCTACCCGCGCTGTTTCCCCACCAGCCCTGCGGTCAGTAGATAAACCCCACAGGTTGGTTGGGCTTCTGTTTGCAAGGTGGGTGATGCAGGTTAAAATCCAATTTACCACAATCCTACAGAGATCCTCATATAAAAGGAGAGCATCATTGCTCCCATCTCTTTTGTCTGGGGCCGATGTGCTCTGAGCACACCTGCTAGATAAGCCCTTACAGATGAGACAGCCTGAGGAAGGCCTGGTTGATAGCTCCTGGAAGAGTTTAGGGACTTGACCATAGGGTCTATAGATCTTTTGGAAAAGGAAGGACTTTGTACAGGAAGTCTGCCCTCTTTCATAGCACTTACTGGGACTCCTCTGCATCACTGATCCCCTCTGCAACAGGTGAAGCAACATTGGGAGCGCAGTGCTGAGAAAGCCCAACAGCATGGTACAGGAAACTCAAGGAGCAGAAGCAGCTAACAACACTGGCTGGTGCAAGCAACCACTTAAAACTGAAGTCAATCACAGTAGGTCATTTAGGAAATGTCAGAATGTGATAATACACCTTGAAGCTTTTAAAATTATTTTCCAAGACAAACCCCTTGTCAAAATCCCACATTCCCTAGCTATTTTGAAGTTCTTAATTGCATTCCTTAGCAAAAAAAGAAAAGAAAAGAAGATTTGCTGAAAAAGTCCTACCAGCATAAATGGTATACTGCTGTCTATATTAAGGTAAGGCATTATAGCCTCATTGCATCCCTTTTTCTTTTTCTGCATTAGCACAGAGGTCAAGCAAAATGCTTTCATTTTTTGACTGCTTAATCCTTAACCATTTAGTCTTTTGCAATGCTCTGAAGTAAGCAAAAGATAACATCATAAACACTGTAAAATCAACAAACTGAATTGTACCACGAAGTCCACCATAATATAGCTAGAGTCAGGTCAGCTAAAATGATAGTTCTGTAGGACAAGTACACCAGTGCAGTTATGTTCGTGTCAATACAATATAGTGTGACTAATTTATTTGAGAGCTATCGGTTACGGCGCTAAGGCTGCCAAAGGTGTAAGGTTCCTCGCAGAAGGGTGCTAAAGAATGAGCCAGGTGACACCGAAGCGCCGGCTGCCACGCGGCACCACACACCCTTCACCCCCAGACCTCTCGGCAGCTCACAGCTTGGGACCAGGAGCAAATGTTGGAGCTGCCAGAGGGCTCTCACGTCCCAGGGGTGTCTCGGCAGCCCAGTGCCTGGGAGGACTCAGCATGCCTTTGCCATTTTGAGATCAGCAACAGCAGTGGCACTTTCTGCTCCTGTGCTCCGAAATGAACACTTCCCTCATGACTRAACTATCGCCACCTGATCCCCACTTTTTATGTCTATTACATTCGCTTCCTATTTTGTCTGTGGAGCACTGCCACTTGCTTTTGGGTAAACCCAGGAAATCAAGAGGCTGGACTCTTATCTCTAGTATTCACCATACCATGCAGTGGTAGCAGCTACTTTATTTTCTCATAAACACACATCTGGGTGGAAATTTAAGAGAAAACTTGGGGAAAAGCCCGTTTCTCTCAATGCTCCYCTGCAAGGAGGTATCATATTCGTTTATCACATATCCTTTGAATGGTAGTCTCCCCTCCTCAAAAGACCCATGAACTTAAATCGATCCTGCCCAAGCAGGAGAAACTTGAGGATGACCAAAGGGTGAGAGGACGTGGCACGAGCCCTGTGGCTCCTGGCACGCATCGCTCTGCAGGGGCGACAGCTACTCATGCGATGTCCACGTAACTGGATACGGGGKGGGGCTGTTAGCGTGATTCCTCCAAAACAATGCCGCAGAACATGGCCTGAAAGACAGGTCTGCGGCTCAGCTATGTGCGCCCTGTGCCAAGGCTGGGCCCACGGCGTCCTGGCCGCTGTTGCATAACTGAATTTAGCCCCAGCAGAGCCCCTGGGCCATAGTGCTCACAATGCAATGAACCCAGCTCCGTTTGGGACATTCAGTTACAACAGTAACATAATAATATGAACCAGTATAAAAGACCAAATCATTCATGGCCAGTATCGCTATAGAAGATGCCTCTGAACACGTCCTCCCACCCCACTGTAAGCTCGTTCCTTCAGCCGCAGCTGTGTTAATCGGGAGGTGATAGCAGAGGAGCTGGGAAATCTGTTCATCTAGGCTGCTCATTAAAGCCAAACTGCTTCCTCATGATAAGGAGACACCAACCCTTGGCACACAGACAATGTGCGGTCAGGAAACATTTAGATTTACCCTTGAAAAATGCGATAGGACAGATTTGGTGGTAGTGGCACAAAGTTCCATCGGTAACTGACACAACAAGACCACCACTGTCCTCTCGAGTGGTTCCCCACAAGGATGAGCAAGGAGCAGGATACCCACTGCTGCTTCTGCATGTCCACCCAGGAGAGGTGTGCTCCACAAGCAATGGGACTTCCTTGCAGCCCTCTGGTAGAGGCCAAATTGGCATGTTCCCACCTTCTCTCACCAGGCTGTGCACTCTTCCATTGATTCCCACTGCCATGAGGTGTAGTCTAATATCGTATTTCAAAATCATATTCCTAAATTGTCTTCATGGCACCATATAAGCCATTTCTGCAAAGGCACCATGCTTTTGAGGCATGATCCAATGGAACCGTTGTGTTGTCTACGTATAAAAATACACATACGCAAGAAGAATGCCTGAAATGGTCACACTCCTTCCAGTATTCAGAGTGTTTTCAACCCTTGAACGAGCCCTTTACGTTAACTTTAAGTAGGATCTTTACAAGGCTGCCAGCTATCAACATTACATTTTGTCTCTTTCCATTACTTCTCCCACAACAAAGTTTGCAACTTGGATTCTTTTGTGATTTGGTCAAGAGAAAGAAAGCCTCCAGACAGCTTTGGATAATTATTGCAAAGGAAAGCTCTGCCAAGCCCTACAGAATTGTTTGCTATTTCACTATTGTACCCTGCTTCTGGCCTCCTAGGTTTTTCTGGTATGAACATTGCTGGCCTATCTCTGATCCCCTAGTCCTCCTTCCAAGTATTTGTTGTATGCACATTTTTTTCTTCAGGTGACATTTTAACTCATTTGAGCATATTTGATTGATGAGAGGGAGGTGGAGAACAGATGTTTGGCTCAAGCAGTTGCAAGACCAGACACTTATGTACAGGAGATCAAGCTCTAGGCCTGTCTCTGAAATCTTATTTCTGTGATACTACAGCAAGTTAGGCCAATTGTGAAATGAGCATAGACTGAATTCAAATAAATGATTCAAAATAACTACATTGTAAGTATAAAGAAGTACATATTAAAACCTAATTAACCTAATTCACCTAGTGGTGAAGAATGTGACATACACACCATTCAGATTCATGTTCTTCTGTAGCTCTCCAAGCATAAAGGGATATAGTTATTCTGATGGGATGGTTAGACTAAGATTTGGCACCTACTCCTGAACTCCTGTGCCTAAGGGTTATGCTTTGAAATCTTTAAGCATTGCAACAGAAGCGACCCAACTTGCTGCAGGCAGGAGCTGCTGTTGACTAGGAGATCTCTTTGGTAGTCAGTACTTTAGGAAAATTAAAAGCTTCTTTTAAAATGGCTAAATTAAGCTCCTAATTTCAGGAAACCAGCTTGAAAATATTGACATTCTGTAACTAGCACAAAGCCAGGAAAAAAAAAGTTGCAAAGTTAGGAAGAGCACAGCATTTCTGCCATGATCTCCCACACTAGAGGTGGTTCAGCCCCAACCACTAAAACACAGCTTTTCAAAGCCACCTTCCATTGCTCTCCCTGAGATAGATATGTGACCCACCTYGGCCTGAAAGTCAACTCCTTCCACCCACCCAGTTTTCCAGGCTGTGAACCAGGAGGCCCCTCTCTCCCCATAAAGAAAGGAGTTGAGACGGGATCCAGAAGATTTATTTTGGCACCTAAAATGAAACTTAAGCTAAATGTAGGTGGCTAAATTCAGTAAAGAATTCCAGAAAGCGTGTGCCAACCTGTCTCATTTACGAGCCATCTAAATATCACTGTTGTGCAGGAATGCAATGTGCGGTGGTGCCCAGACATCAGCCAGCTTACAGAGACTTAAGTGTCCAGATCTAGYGGGGACAAGGCGCAGTGGGACTCAGAAAGGGGAGAGGCCCTCATGAAGCCCCATGTCGTACTGCTAGGCACAGCACTCGGCACGCGCAAGACAGCGCCAGGGCTCGGGCTCTGGCCATGGTCCTTTCCGCGGGGAAATTGCTAGGAAGCTCCTCAGCGTGGTTCTGGCAGATGTCAATGGGAGAGCGCCCAGGTGTGGTGGTGGTGGAGCATGGGCCAGCGACCGTTGTCTGCAGGCCTTGTGGAGAAGGGGATCCACAGGTCCTGTGCTCAGCTGCACCCATGCAGGGCRTGCTAGGACCCTCGTTCTCAGGACAAGAAAGCGGGCCCCGGCCTGTTTCATTTGCCACGATAGCCATACTTACTAAGTTCGCTGCAAAGCACAGCAGACCCCCTCACTTTTCCCTCTGGGGGTGTCAGTAGTTAAAACACTCCTCTAAAAAGCAGGTGGCTTTTCCCCACTCAAGCTGAGGAAGCCTTGTCGCCTCTGCAAGCGCCCTAACCGACAGGCTTTAACAAAGTCCATCGCAGGGCACCCGCTCCCTTGTTGGTGCAAGCAGGGATGCTCCCGGAGGCTGGCGGAGGAGCTGGCTCTGCAGCCTCGCAGTTGGGCAAGGGCTCCGGTTTTCAGAGTATTTATTTACATCGCACAGTCGGGAGCAAAAACTGGAGTCCGTCACTGGAGTCAGTCCTGGGAGCAGGGACTGGAAACACGTCTCCTCCCTCATCGCCCACCCCCTTTCCCCCTGCCACTTCGTTCAGCTATGCCTGCCAGCAACACGGGGTCCCGGCTTGCTCAGTTTCCCAGAAGAGCTTTACTCTTGCCTAAGTTTGTACTGCTGCGAACACAGTCCTTTTCCACACATTACATGATGCCACTGGTTCTTAATATGAACTCTCCACTGTCATAACTGGATAGAACTTATACAGTGGATGTGATATTGTGCCTCTCTGTAAACTCAGAAAGTATAATAAAAGTTCTAGCAATGAGAATATGCAACTAGATCATTTCTTTCTATCTGTCTGACCATTTATTCTGCTAGTGGTTTTGTGCTTTGGCTGGGTAGCTTTTCGCTTGCCAAACGAGACAGGTATCTCTCACAGCCAGTAACAAGTATTAGCTAATGTCTGTGCTGTGCCTACCAATGGTGCTAAATATTAGAAGTGAAGCACATCTTAGGACTCAAAAAAATGCATGTTAAATAGCTGACTCAGTGCCCAGACTGGGTCAAGTCCTGAGTCTACRGAGGCTGAATATAACCTTAAAACCATAGTAGAAAAAGTCCAGTACAGATATATAACTAACAACATGTAAAGCACAACTAAGCAGAAATATACATTTCAGAAAAGAAGGGGCCTTCTCTGCTTCAATACAAAGAATTTCAGTTGGTCACGTTCTCCTACTGCATGAATTACTGTATGTAAAGCCCCCAAAAAATTATTAAATTTAATCCTTTAAAATCTTAACCATTTTTCGCATAAGTGTAGTGCAGGTGACTTGGCAACATTCAGGGAGTTGTGTTGTCCTARGCTACAAACACCGCTGAACACATTGCCGTGATGCAACACACCCGCGCCCGTCACTAGGGAAAAGTGAAGCACCAGCATGAGACTTCGGTATTATTTAAGCAATATCGCACCTAGGCAGGGCATGTCCCTGAGGGCTGTTCAGCCCTGATATCCTGGGTGTTCCCACTCCRCTATTAGATGGCCAGGTTGCAGGACCAGATTATTTCCTGACTGTCGTAACGCAGCACGGGTTATGCACACCCTCCATACACTGACACGGGGGGAAGCCAGATCAATGGAAAAACTGCCATGGAAGCCAATGGTGCCTGAATTTCCTTCCAGTTCGTGCTGTCCAGCTTAAGGCATCTAATATAACATACCCAAAACCTGGAACACTTCTGCAACTGTACAGGAAAGCTCTGTCACTTGATACTCCAGCAAGCACAGGCTGATAATATAGGTATTTTAGTTAGATGTCTAAGAATAAATGGTGTCAATGGTCTTTAAGAATCTGATAGTCAAATTTCACTTTTTACTGTTCAGCAAAACAATATTTTGTTTTACCAGATGCTCTAGGTGTAGTCCTTCTTGGTTTATTACTGATCCTGCTTGAAAACTCAAATGAATTAGTTGCACAAYGAGTTTAGTGCTCAGAAAATGTTTTAAGCTTAAATTTCTGAGTTTTTTGACTTATCCAATAAATTATATTTAAAAAAAAGCAGGACAGAAAGGAAGATTTTGGTAGTTCATTGTCCTGTTCACAATTACATCTTTCATCTTTCCATAGTCACACAGATCCGATTCCAGTTAACACGTGTTCGCAGTTTGATTGCGTGAACCAAGAAGCCTGCCTTGGGGCCTGACAGGAGGGTGGGGAGAATTTAGTCTCCAAATTCAACAAAGTCACCAGGAAAGCCCACAATACTTTGGCTTTCCTGACTGTAGTGCCATCTAAATTCAGTTAATGCCTGTAATCTAGGCTGTTTAAAACAAAGCTCAAATATCAGATTTGATACAAACCTGTCCAGTACCGTTCTTGGTCCAATCTTCAGTTGGAGTAAGTTGCTTCTTTGTTGACTTTGATAGTTCAGCAACCAAAGATCTAATTTGCCATGACAGCTTCATGAGCRTATCAAAGCCACAATACAGCCTTTAAACTGCACTTCAGAGGCCTCTACCTGGCAGTACGCGGGAGCCAAACGCTTGTTGCCATTCAGAGATTTAACTAGAGGGCAGGCACGCTTGTGACTGTGGGATCTCAGCAGTACGCTGGTTGCAGCATGCTTCACTATGTTTACTGCAAATATTTGACATAGAAAAAAGGAGTGAAAGCCTTTGCATGTGTTTAATTATAGAGGGTGATGTATCTTGAGCCTGTTTTTTTKGGGGGGGGGGGTTGTTTTTTTTTTTTTAAGGAAAAGGACTTGAAAACTCATTTAAGTAATTTAAAATGTCAGTATCTAGTGACTGGTTACCTGGATTCCGATCTGTTTTAAATCTCTTTTTTATCCTTTCTTTTACAGTTGATGTTAATGGTCAATTGTTAGTGTTCCAAGATTTCTTTAAGTTCCTGAAAGATCTTTATTTTGCCAAGGAAAAATTCCTTATCTATTACGAAGCAAAGGTTAGAAGCACGTTTTGCATAGCGAAGGACATAGCATTTCACTGTTTCTGCCTTAAACTCTACAAAGCGACTGACTCGGTCGCTGGACCTGGAGAAGGCTCGTGTCCCTCCTCCTGCAATGGTTCTTACCCGTTACGGCGGACAGTCGCTCCGTGAAGGTGGGAAGCTGTCCCGAGGCAGGGGATCAGACTCCAGCCCGGGCTATCTCCTCAGGGGCCTGACACCAGGGCCGCATGCACCAGTGCAAGACAGGAATACCTCCACTAAAGCAAAATTATAAAAAATTTGAAGGTAAACTCACTGTTTTTAATATTTTAAGAAGTTATTTAATTTCTGATGTAAAGGAACCTTTTTGATGAGTTAAACAGAATGAATCTAATTAATCTGCACTTGCCTGAACTGTTGTAGTGCTTTGTAAAAATCTGTTTTCATCACCTTCTGCTCCTCTCCCCTCGGTGTSCTGGGATTCCTGCCCCGGTGATGCCTTTACGATACCATCTTTCCCCCRGGTGAACCACCATCAGGCACGAGAATTGCAGTCCAACCGCCAGGCTCATCCTCCCTCCGGATATGTGTATAAAGCATTCAAATCATAACTAAAATCCAGGCACTGACACATCTCACACGCCTGCCACGCCGCGTTTTCTCAGCAGGCGGCGATGCTGGGGTACATTTCATTTAGCTTGACGAGTCCCCATTAAAGACAGCAATATCTGAGCTAGTCACCTCAGGAATTGGCATCCGACCAGATGAAACCCAGCCTAAATGCTATGTCCTAACAGAGAACATATTTCGTTTGAACTGAAATATCACAGAATACATTTCAGAATTTGCCTGAGGACAAGGCTTTCAGGAAGAGGTAATAGCCTTTACTAGACCAATTGATACATTTGGAGAAACTTGAAAGCTTCTGCAGATTTGAATTCATCTTTTTAATTTGCTRTTCTGTGACAAATGGCACATTTTGACTTTTTTTCTTCTTCTTTGAAGCAATAAAAAGGGTCAAATTAATGAAATTGTTTATGGACAGGAATTTTAACTTTTTAGTGCTTTTAATTAAATTCTTTTCAATGACACTGATAGGACCAATACACTTAGACTTCCACAGAGCTGTCTAAATGTTACCCATTCCTGCAGAGCTGTTAGCACTAAAGTATCCCATATGATCCAAAATCTCCCAACAACGTACATTAAGATAAATTCCGCTCTCTTGAATCCCAAGCAAATCTTGTATAAGAGGTTTATACAGATAGAAGAGTAGCACTGGCACATGGAATTTCACGAGTAATGGGAGACTACTACTCAAATAATGAGAAGTTTATTTTGAGTACAGTACTAGAATATCAGCCTGCCTCCAAGGATTTCACTCGAGCTACTCCTGCTCACCCCAATGGAGTTGAGAAAAAAGCAAATCCAAAAGAGCCGCGTTTACCACCTGTAGTTATGCTGTGGTTACGCACAACAAGTTCCATTAGATACAAAATAGTTTTGTTAGTGTAAAAACTGTCTGGGAAAAAAAAAAAAAGGAAAGAAAAGAAAAGTGATCCAAGTGATCCAGAATCTACACGTGTTCATGTCCCTCACTTACCAATCCCAAAGGCCAGGATTTCGTTGAAGGGGGGAGGGTTGGTGCACTTGGGCTTTGCAGGTTGTCGCTGTGGCCTATGAACCATGACACGCGGCACTGAGGACCGCAGGGGTGAGGCAGCCAGTGTACCCAACACGAAACTGCAGGCCCAGGGGACTCCTGTGCAATATAGGGCAAGCTGGAGGAGACGACACTACATTTTGACCAGGGCTGAAGAATATTTCTGGATAAAACTTTTCCTCAACACTGAGGTTTACGGAAACGGGCAGGTTTTAATTTGCTCAATGTATCAGTCAAAAATAATCTATCAAATAACATTTTCAGTGAAGAAATAATAAGCTCAGAGAGACATCTTATATATCGAGCAGCATTTCTCTTTGATTCTACCTCTCCTACCCCAGAAAGTAAGCTTTCTGCCAACCCAAAATGATGCTTCTGCCTTTGTTCCATATAGCAGAGAAACAAATGTGTAATATAGTCATATTTGTCTGCTCCATCTTGAGGAATCAGGATAGTCCTTTTGGTCTCCCTCAAGGCTGTGACAGATGGTAGTTTTCCTAAGAGGAAATCCTCATTCACTGCTTCTTTTACTCCTTCTGCAATCATATACATCATCCTGGGCACAGCTGCTGGCTTCTTACATCCACCTGCAAGAACAAGCAAGGCCCAGCAGAACGGTTACCATAACTAACCAGGGCAGACGAAATGGCAGGATGAGGTGAGAGAGCTGCCACCGCTGAACTGAGCACCACATTCTCCTGATTTGGTCAGGGCACTGAAGCAGAAAATAGTTTTAAATAGCCATATTTTCCATATGACCATTCTCTGTTCCCTTTGCAAAAAAAAAAAAAAGCTCTCAACGACGATCACCTTTGCCTGTCTGCATTTCCTGAAGTGTGGATTTGCCCTTGCGCAGAGCTTGCTCACCGAGCTACGTGCGCCTGTGCRGTCTGGCCGGCTGCCCACACTCTGCCCGCTTGCTTCTCGTACGCTCGGTAACATCCAGCTAATGCAGAACGTGCTGGATTTGCAGTGCCTGCTTGGTAGCATTGACCTGGCCATGCACAGCCCAGGGCTCCCTGCACCCGAACGACCCCAATTCTCTTTTTCTTTAATGCCTTTGGAAAATTTCCAACTGGAAGAAAACACAGACAAATTTGATCATATAGTGGCCATTTCCATCAAAAAGCTGCTAGGCATGTGTAAACCTATGGGATGGTTATTGCTTATGGAAAACAGGTTAGTATTTAAATGTACAGATTTGCCTAAACATGACAGTTTAAATCTGCACATGGGTTTTGTTATGTATCTGAAACTCATCCTTTTTTTGTATAATCCTTCTTTCACTTTTAAGAAAGGAAATAAATCCTAACCCATGGCACAGCCTCAGTACCTGGGTTACATGACCCAGCCCTCCTCCGCAGGCGGAGATGGCAGGTTATTCCAGCTATCGCACCGGTGTGACCCTGGCACCCACGCCATTGCCTTGCTTGCAGTGACACCTGTTGGCAAAAGAAATCTGCAAAGGGCCTTTTATTCTCTCAAAATGTTTTTCCAGCGTTTATCTCCCTATCTTTTGCGTTTTTCTTCTCCTGCAGAGCTCCCTAGACAGTTGTTCACATTCAGTTCAGCATTCTAGACTATTGAATATATTTTAGCTTGTTGTTATCTTTTCAAACGCAATACCATTTTCCCCAAAGAAAGGTATATCCATCGCCTTCTCCAGAGTACAAGGCAGCAGAGAACAGGATTGTGTGACATCGGCAGTTTGTCAGTACATGAAAGCATATGCGGCATTACCAGCAACCCCGGAGACACAGCTTCTGCTGAGGATAGCATACTCTCACCATCATATATATAGCATTCCTGCATCCTTATCAGGTGATGCTAATGCAGCTGTCACCAACACCATCCATAGAGCAAAACTGAAGTCTCTCCAGGCTCTAGGATGCTGTCTTCAGATTTCAGGAGACTGGTGAAATCCGGTTTCTGTTCAGTTCAGTGATGCTCAGTACAATCTGCTGGGTTACAGAGTCCTCCTCTAGATCTTCCTACATCCCGTACAGTGCCTAGTGCAGGCTGTGTAGGGGTGTATATGTACACACATAGCATGTTTATAGGAAAAAAAATAGAATATGTAGAGATAGTTTATTATAGCCCCTAAACTATTCAGGAATTATATACAGCRACAGTAGGTACATTAACACTGTCAGACTGTTAGTACAGAACTATTCATATAATGTTAATGTAATAGTTTTGTTTTGAGTATGCCATACATAGTTATTGCTATGTATCAGTCAATTGAAAACGAATTCTGTCAAACAGAAACAGGCCTGTTCTGACAAAGTTTAGCAATGGCCTAAGGGTCAGCATTGCCCTGATAAATAATTCAGTTTCTGATTGTTTTAAACACAAAGTAAAAATTGGCCCTGCAATTTGTCTGTTCCCAGTAAAACAACTGTCACGTTAGCACGTCAGTAAAAATAATTCTCACCTACCGCTTAGCTGCACGCTCTACTGGATTTTAGTCAACAACATGGAAACATGGAACAGAAGTCACATAATAGGATGCTATCAGGAAATAAATTCACCTTGAAAACAGATTCAGAAYGCAAATACCTTTGCTGGTGTGACTGCTGTCTCCTCTTTTACACGGCTACGTTCAAGTCAGCCTTAAGAAATGGTGCCGCTGATGTCGCACACGAATACGCTCACACTGCTGCGGTCTAAAGGTGTCTCTGTATGATTGTGTCACACATTCACTCCCTTAACTGTAACAGCCGGCAAAGGCTGATCTGCAGCAGCAGACGCTCAGGAAGCCTTCTCTGGGCTTCCCTTCTGCTTTCATTCTCCGTAGGGACCCCGGACCAGCAGGGAAGACGAGCCAAACTGTGTAGACAGATTCAAAACTTGGGGGGGCACTGGATCAACAGGCAGAAACCTCTGTGGCTAGCCCCTTCAAACATTTTTAACAGACTTTCAAATTAAGTACGTTGCTTAATAGCACAGTACCAGGACTCTCGTATTATTTAGTTTGATATCAAAATATATCAGTGAGATATTGCTCTTATTTCTAACTATATTTGCAATGAGATGGGTAACTAAAATACTATTTAAATTGTTTTCAGCAATTTGGGGATTGCCAAAGCCATCTGCAGGCTTGGGGACACAGCATTCTTTTGACTGTTTACACATAGGTTCCTGTTTTCTGTGTAACCATGAAAATTTTTAAAAGTTTTGAAATATAAATTTGGATGCTTAGATTAGTGATTTCCAAGTAAACTGTTTATCCATGAAATCACAAAATACATAAGAAGTTAGAGTTTAAACAGAGCAAGAGGAAAACAGAAATCAAAGAATAGACTGTCTGAAAAACTGGTTCCATCTGTCCCAAAATAATCCCCAAATTTAATTCAAATTTAATTCCTAGTTTCTTCTAGAAATATATATATTATATATATTCTGAGCTACAAAACAGGAGGATGGCCTACTTTTACCCGAAGTTTTTAGCTTTGTAGCTGCAATAACTCAAGAAGATGTTCAGCTCCTTCTGCTAATAGCAGGTACTTGAGTGTACATCTCTGTGCCTTAGCCACTGCTGCCAGGTGTGCCAAGGRGTGCAAGTGCCGCGACGCTGCACCTCTGCCCTCTGCGCTGTTAGGGAAGCACCCTATTTATTACGCTACAGAGTCACTCTATCTTCCACAGCATGGAAGAGCTCCCAGAGGAGAGCTAGTGGGACCCCCGATCTCAATACAGTCGCTCTGTAGGGGAGATCCACTGGTACCAACCCCTGCTGCTGAGCCTGTTGCAGGGGTGATGTGGGGCTGTATAATCACAGTCACAGAAGGGCTGAGGTTGGAAGGGACCCCTGGAGATGGTCTAGTCCAACACCCCTGCTCAGAGCAGGGTCAGCTGCAGCAGGTTGCTCAGGGCAGTGTCCAGTCGGGTTTTGAATATCTCCAAGGATGGAGATTCCCCAACCTCTCCGGGCAACCTGTGCCAGRGTTTGACCACTCTCACAGTAAAGTTTCTTCTTATGTTCATGTGGAGTTTCCCATGTTTTCATCTGTGCCCATTGCCTCTTGTCCTGTCACAGGGCACCACTGAGAAGAGCTTGGCTCCATCTTCTTCACTCCCCCCCATCAGGTGTTTATACACACTGATCACATCCCCTCTGAGCCTTCTCTCACCCTTGCTGAAAAGTCTCAGCTCTCTCAGCCTCTCCTCATATGAGATGCTCCAGTCCCTTAATCACTTTCTTGGCCCTCTGCTGGACTCACTCCAGCATGCCCATGTCTCTCTTGTATTGGGGAGCCCAGAACTGGACACAGTACTCCAGATGTGGCCTCATCGGTGCTGAGCAGAGGGGAAGGATCACCTCCCTCGACCTGCTGGCAATGTTCTTCTTAATGCAACCCAGGATACTCTTGGCCTTCTTTGCTGCAAAAGCGAATTGTTGGTCCACGTTCAACTTGGTGTCCACCAGTATCCTTACAACCTTCTCTGTAAAGCTGCTCTCCAGCCAGTCAGCCCCTAGCTTGTACGGGTACCTGGGGCTATTTCTCCCTAGGTGCAGGACTCTGCACTTGCCTTTGTTGAACTTCATGAGGTTCCCCTCTGCCCATCTCTCCATCCTGTACAGGTCCCTCTGAATGATAGCACAGCCCTCTGGTGTATCAGCCACATTTGTATCATCAACAAACTTGCTGAGGGTGCACTCTGTCCCATCATCCAGGTCATTAATGAGACCTTAAACAGTATTGACTCCAAGATCAACCCCTGAGGGACACCACTGGTGACTGGCCTGCAGCTAAACTTTATGCTGCTGAGAGACTACTTCTGTAAGTAAACAGTAACCCACCTGTTACTGAGGTAGGAATGCATGCAGGGAATGAGAGAAGACTGCAGGAAGCAAAAGGATAACCCTTAAGGAAACTGAAGGCTGCTTTGGAGAACTAAATTATTGTCCTGCTTCACTACAGAGTTCTTAGGTGCCACACATTTGGCATCAGTGGTCACACAGCTTGAGATTAAGGATGGGGCTCAGGTGCCTACCACCATCTGAGATGCCCTACAAAATCTGAACATCTGCCCAGGGCCAAAAAATACTACCCAAAGCCTATGGGAAACCTTTCTCCTTATGGAGTAGCAACTGAAAGTCATGTGGGTACCCCACAAGGCATTATATGGTATTACACACTTAAGTTTAGGCAAATGATTGCTATCCTGTGACATCTAACTTCAGGTGTCTACATGCACATGCGCCAGGTGGCTAAATTCCCATTACAGTCTGTGGAGATACTCAGTGGCCAGAGATGAGATGATGCTCTTCTTTAGGGTGAGCTGAACTGCTCTCTAGGCTCCAAGGAGAAGGGGGTCAGTTCACTTGCCCGCACATTGACATGTGCCCTGGCATATCCTGCTTGGTCTCCAGCTGTTCCTTCAGAAAGGCAAGGGTCCCCCCAAAAGTCCTATATCATACCAGTCATCCCATGCACAGGTCTATACTCTGAAGCATCTCAAATAGCAGCAGTCACCTAGGTGTGGGGAACTGAACTGAGATSTCCTTGATTGTACTGGGAACTCAGAAACTTATCTCACTTATAAACATTTAAATTAAGGTTTCAGTCTCAAACTGAAACCAACTCATTCTTTATGTTCAATTCAATTACCCACACCTAGATGTCTAGTGCCATTTGAGGTGCTCCAGGTACTGAAGACATCTGCGGTAGGCTGGTAGATACAGCACAGGACCTACAGGATATCTGTGCTCTTCTGCACTGCTGCTGGAGGCCTAGTGTGGTAGGCAAAGGCATCTCAAACACAGCTAGACGCCCATGTGTGGACAGCTGAATCAAACCCTTTGCATTCCTCCATTTTCCACATGTCCAATGCAAGAAGTCTGGTTGGCAAAGATGCTGAATGTCTTCAGCAGCAACTGAGGTCAGCTGAGCTGTCCTCTATCAAGTGCTGTGAAACACTAAGTTCAGTAAAAAAATAAACCCTGAGACATTCCAAAATGGAGGTACAAAATTAGTGAACGTATTTTACTTTCACCCATCCATGCCTCAGCTTCTCCTCCTTAAAAGAGATAATGCTACTGCCTTTTTCTGCCACAAGCATTTTGAGTACAAAAAAATGAAGGAAGCATTTGGATACTGTTGCAATGGATACCATGGGACAGCAAAGAATACATCCTCTTTTGGACCGACCTGAAATAATGCACAGTGAGTAAAGCCTAGGGCCACACAGGGAGCAAAGAGGAGGAAACAAAATGTGGCTCAATGAGATGAGCACTCCCAGGTGTGTACACTGAATGAAGTTGGGATGCTGCAGAAATTATAGTACCTCATCATGCAATTCACAAAACATATTTTAAAGTGTGGAGGTTTTGTGTACAGTTTGTTTTGCTTTCCTTTCTGATATCTTTTATACTCAGTTTTCACCAACTTTACCACTTACCTCCTATATTCACACTTATCTTGGCAGCACAATCCACTATTTCTCCCTTGCTTATGAAAATATACAACAAACAATTGTTTTGCTTTACATTTCTGTCACAGTGCACCCTAAGGCAAAAGGTTTATAATCCAGATTGCTCCCTGCCTTGCCTCTTTACAGAGCTCAAGAGCTGTTTTTGAAAGAAGAGAAGCTGCTGAATGAAGAACAAAATCTTGCATCAGCTCTTTGCCTGGCTGCCTTTGCACTGATTTGTTACTTTTCTATCTCTTTCTTTGTTTATTCACTTTTCATTTCACATTCTCCCACTCCCATGCTACTTTCGCTCCAGGAACACAGAAATCAGAATACTAATTTTGGAAGCCTCAAGCAGGGTACGTGGACTCTCTCATTAATGTCTCAGGGTGTCTCTCCCTTTTCCCATGAGCGCTGTTTCCATCTTACCTGGATTACGCTGGAGCCTAAATCAGCTGCCTGGATTTCATCCAATTCACTTGTTTTTCACGGGCACTGTAACATCAGGGATTTGTGCCTGTACCTGCTGAAAATGAAATGTAAAACCAGGTGTGATCAGCGTGTTGTTGGCAACAACATTCTTAGATTTTCACAAACCATCGAGAGACCCTCAGACACAAAACAGGAAGCATAGGACTGAGCCTATCTCGACTCCACATTAAAGCTCCAGAGACAGGAAGGCAGCTGCCTGCCCCTTCCCCAGAGCACAGCTGTGGCTAGAAGCAGCCAGTTTTCTGCTCTGCCTTCGCCAGGATTTGCAGGCCAGGCAGCTGCAGCGCAGGATGCTCTTCCCCTGAAAGCTTTCACAGTGCCAGGCAGAAGTTTGGTGAAATAAAGGGTGCATCATTTTTCTTGGGAAGATTAAGTCTGCACAAAATACAAATGAGAATTATACTAAATGTTAAAACCTTTCTCACCACCAAAGATGCTGGGTGCCTTTTTTCCCCCTCAAAAAGTCAACATTTTATTTTATTTTATTCTATTTTATTGAGACCACATTTGCCTAGTGTTCATACAGCTGTAGAAAACAGAATTGGAAACAAAATATTGACTTTTAAATAGTTGGGGGTTTTTTTCTGGAATTGGTTCCTTGAATTATTTTGGGTCCCTGTTTCATGTCTGGAAGGTTAACGAAGTCCGGTTTGCTAAAACGAGAGAGACAAATCTATGCAGTGGCAGAGAAAACAGACAGAGCAAGCGGGTGTATGGCAGCAAACAGCCATCTACCTGGTTGATCTTCATCCCAGCTCTTAGGCAGCTGCGGCTGAGGCAGCTGAATTACCCTCAGGGCACGTCAAGCCACTCAGGCTGTGGCAGCCCTAGCTCTCATTCCTCTGCCATGTTACCAACTTGCTTAAAACTTCATCTTTCCTGTTTGCCTGAGTKTGCGGTTGAGTTGTAATAGGTTTTTACCTGAGCCATATAGATAAGAAGAAGGAGATAAAGTGCATGTGCCTTCCCAAGTAGATGAAAGGAAGGGAGCACCGTCCCGCATGAACAAAAATTCTGCAGCGCTGGATCTCGCCTTGCCCGTTTACAAAGCGGCCCGAGGGAAGCCCAGAAGACATCCTTACCGCATAAGAAGGGGGCACTACTGGCGACCCCGGGAGCTGCTCTGGCCCATGTCTTCTGGGGGAGTGCAAGGTCGCCCGCGGGCCAGGAGGCAGCATGTCCCCACATTCCCGGGCTGGCCCCAGGGGACCCACAGATAACCGAGGCCAACGGCAAGAGCCTGACCCCACCGTACTCCAGGAGGGCAGATAGCCTGCTTCCCAGGTCATTTTGTCAATAAAAAGAAAACACCCAGCTAAAGCCTCCTTGTGTCCCGAAAGGCAGTATGAGCTTCCTTGGTAAAGGCTATAAATGCAGCAGAGTGGACCGCTTCCCTCCCTGCTGGCTCCTGTACCAAACACAGCAGAGCTGACCCCAAGCACCTGCTGCAGTTGATTTAATTCTGAGAATACGTTTATGGGTGACCGATCATCCAGCCATACAAAACTCTTGACAGCTACTGTTTTCAGTACATGCCCTGTATGTTTTTTGGTCATGGAGCATTTCATTCTTCTCAGTATGATGGCTCCAAGTGTGTCAGAGGCCCTGCGTATTTTAGCCTTGTCTGCCCTAGAGTCATGTTACCGCAGCACTGAACCCGCACATGAGTTTTAACTCCATGGGAGCACCTGGCAAATAGTCTGGAAGAGATTAAGTGCAGGTGGAGAGTAGGGTGAGTGACTGAGCAGCAACCTAGTGCTCAATGCTGAGACTGAAACCGTGCTCCTACCTTGCAGTCACAGCAGAAAGTGAATCTAGGAAGCTGCTCCCAAAGGATTTCAGAAAACTGAGCATTTCCARTCTTTCTCAGATGCTACCAGCTGCCAGTCCAGATGTAGTACCATACTAGGCAAATCTACTGCAAACAGCAATATGTCCACTTCAGGAGAACTACTATGAATAGCCTCCTGTTCTAGAAGTTATTGCATAAATCTATACAAATACTCGATAGTTCAAAACAGCTATCAAAATCTTTAAATATAATCAATTAAATCTTATCATTGCCAAAGACATTTCACCTAGAACATTAAAAAGATTCCTAATATGACACTGCCTAAAGATCGACTTAAAATGAGGAGTGAAATTTTTTTTCCAAAACTAGAGCCACTGGCTCTAGTTATAAAACTACAGGCTTCTCAGTACAACTTCAATCTCTTTGATACAGAATACAAGACACATTCATAAAATCCATTTTTATTTTGATAAAATCCTTATAAATATCAAAGCTCTGGATCAACTCCACTGTTTTCAATGTGTAAAAACATCTGAAATTTTTGCTTCTGATATGAAGTAGAAGGCTTATTACTTCCTCTTCTCAGACAAACAAACTTTATAACCTTCATACAACTTGTAAACAATTTGTTCATGTTCTGCAGATACTTACACAATAGGGAAATACATCAGATGCAACACTAAATCTTAAAAAAGGGTTGTGAAAATACACAACACACTTGCGCTCTCTCCACACACACTTTCCACAAGCCCTCTTTCAGAAGGGACCAGGCTGAGGTCTTTCCAGCTGGATTCTTGTCCCCATGCTGGAAAACAAAAAAGTGCCTGCAGGTTTTTCCCCACAGTTAGTACTAGTACTTGCTGCTGCCAAATGCCTTTTATTTCTCCCATGATCTATTTGTGCTTTTTCCTTCAGAAAACAGTCACAAGGCAGAGAGGCCTTGCAGCAATACTAGCTATATTCTGGGGAGGAGAGGACAAAAATATCCACCTATCTTAAACTAAGCTAAAACATCTATGACTCTACGTCTATTTTATTCAGTTATAAAAATGAATATAAAGTCAATCCAGTTTGCGATTTCCCTCATATTTGTCCATCTAAGGTCAGAAGACCTGTTGAGGCAAGAGGCACAGCCTATAAAACCTGTGAAAGAACAAATTCATGGAGCTCAACAGCAGAAAATTAGTTCAGTCAGAAGTACTACAGCGTTTGGTGGTACTGGCTGCCCATGAAATCTCTAGTTGCCTCTCTTTGGCTTTCACTTCGTAGTTCTCACAGTCTGAGGGTAATCTAATCTTATACTAACTACATCCTATGGCAAGTTCATTAAAAATAATAAAAATAAATTTGGCATAAAACAATTACATTCAAATAACAAAAATTCCTGAGAGAAACACAGGCTCAAGTYAATTCATAAAAACAGTCACTTCAAGGTATTGCTATTAAGGTTGATCTTTTACTAGATATTGACTTGATTATGATTTCTTTGTTGTGCTCTAAACGCTGTCTTTGGTCTTGGAATATTAAAAGTGCAGCTCTTTGGGGCCACCTACGCTGCCAGCAAAGCCTCAGCAGGTTTCGCAGGAGGCGTTACGTGCCGAAGTAAGGCTGTTCTCCACTGCGAGATGTGGGGTGGGCGATGTGCGTCTCACACCGCAGTGGGCAACGGGCCGGGAACGAAACAGGCTAGAGCAAGAGTTCTCCCTTCGCCCCCAGAGCACCATGCCACCGCGACGTTATAGTCCTTGGACTATCTATAGTCCAGGACTATAATGTGTGGTCCCTTACTGATCACTGGGTGCAACAGGCTGGATTTTGGCAGGTACAAACAGAGCCCTCTCTGCCCTTCCGCCTTGCAGTTTTGCAAGTTTCTGGACAATTTCATCACTATACAGGGTGGAATTCAGGAACACCTCATCCACCTGACATCATCCAACCATATACACAGTCCTTACTATTTCCCTTTTTTTTTTTTTCCTCCTCTTTTTCTCATTCAATCAGTATATCATCACTGCTACAAAGCAGTCAGAACAAAAAGATCACATAGATATCTGTATTACTTCCATCCAGCTTATGGATTCAAATGCTGTTGTTTGCTGCTGTTTTTTGCAGGAAGGTTAGCATGGTATCCCAGAGGTCAGTGAGGAAATTATGGCAGCCTTGAAATATTTTTTCCTTAAGAACTACAGTGCAAAGGCTCACATAGAGGTTATATCTTATGTTATAGACCAGAAGCATAGTCCCACAATACCCTTTACTGCCATTAACATCAGGGATCCTCTTCAGTAATTTGGTGGCAAATTCTGGACAACTCCATCACTGTTTCTGGCCCTTAGGATTAGCACTGCACTCCGTGCACGTAACACTAACATCTCAACACTCTCATACCAACGCACTCAAATACATTTGGACCAGCTAACACTGATGAAATTGCAACAACTCAGGACATATTTGTCTGTGAGAAATGACTGCATGGTACCAATAATAAAATAACACCTATTTGTTATAACAACTCACAAAAAAAAAAAATCACAAAGTATATTAACTATTAAAATTAATTCAGCCTCCTAAATGGTTTCGGAGATGGCCGATTCTTGCTTTATTCCTTTAATTCCTTCTGACTTCTCGTCCCTTTAAAGGCTGGGGAGGCCGGTAGTTTCTCAGCAGACAGCAGGCTACCTCATCCTCAGCCGTGCTCAGGAGGCTGCGGAATTTGGCTAGCTGCAAGGAAAAAGAGATACAAGGCTCAGCGGAAAACCGTCATGCTCATACTAATGAAAAAATATGTAGTAAACATTAAAGATACTTTTTCACCTTTTCTTCCGCCAAGAAGAATGGAATCACATTTTTCTATGGCATGTGTGGAATGGCAATTCTACCATTTCTGTCCTTGTAAATGAAAAACAGTGACTAACAAGAAATAAAAAATCTCCTGAAATATATGTCAGCATGAAATTGCACATAAAGTTTATTCATTTCATATATTCACACTTTTGTCTTCCCTAACCTGATCTAAAAAAGAGTTTTCTATATTCTTTCAGTTTGATTTTGTAGTTTGGAGACTCTGGAATATTTTGTGCCAAAATCAGATTTCTTACATGTACCTGTTTACATCCTCTTGTTCAAAGACTATATTCACAATTAACTTGGAATAATCAGTGCTGTGCTATCAGTGCTGTGCTATAAAAAGCTTTTGTAATTACCACTTGGGACATATTAAACRTGTGCCCAAACCAGGAGAGATTCAGAACTTTTCCCCCATACAGACACAGAATTGGCAGTTATTTAAATCTCAGCATAAACTTCTCTGCTTAAGCCTATCTCAGCAGAAACCCAGATCTGACCTCCATGTCTAAACCCCAGGAAACTGGAATCTTCTTTGTCTCATTTCTAATAAACTAATTTTATATTCTTATTCTTATACTAATTCAATATTCAACATTTGATATTTGATATTCTATATTCTTATTTCCTTTCTACATTACCATGGATAGAACAGCACAAAAATCATCCCATTGAATAGTGCATTTTTGTGTAGTCGTGCAGCACATTGGGAGTGTCAAGAGCTACTATTGAGGCAAATGGAATATCTTCCTGCAGAAACAGAAGCATTTTAAAATAAAAGTGATCCAAAGCATAAAATATCCAGATTCCCTCTCCTTTACTCATGAGTGGAACTCCTGAAATTGTCCCATTCATTTAATCTGGGTCTCTATCTTCAGTTTAGGGTTAAGTCAGTATAAAATCTGACCTGCTACCAGAGCTGTAGGATGAACCAGGAGACCCTGGGGATGCTCTGTGCATGAGGTAGTGTGTGTATTTGTTACACAAATAAATACAAACATATTTCCAGTTGTTCACCATTCAGAGTGTAAGGTCCACAGAACAAAAACATCGTCTGCCGACTACTTTTAAAATCACATTTTCATTGGCAGGACACCTTACATTTGCATCAAAGTTGAGAACTTTCATCATTATGTCAAAGTACTTACATAATCAAAATTAATGCCATGCTGAACTAAGACACATTTGATAATGATCAATTGCCTTAAGAACAAAAAAAGTCAGTATTATCTTCCTCCTCCCCATTCTAAAGCCAACATTTGCAATTCTAAGTCACTCAGACTCCCTGTGAGTTTCTACAAGCTTAAAATTTATTTTTAAATTTCCTTCAGCCTGTAAAGGATACCAAAAAAGTAGGAAGAAAAATGTAAAGCCCCAAAGAAATACGAACAGGAAGAATAAAATTAAATGGTCATAGTATGAATCAGAATTGTGCGGGCATTACTGGAAACTAACCCTAGATGCATGTTTATATGAGTATAGTACATTTATACTTGAATACATAAGATATACACAACAGYGTGTGAAAAACAACTAGCAAAAAAATCACTTTGTTTTGCATCRTTTCCACTGCTGTATCCTCTTGTTACACATGGATGTTTGCATTCAACATTTCATATTATAGAACATATTAACTATAATTTAGCCCAAATAGAAACCTTCAAATCTGAACAACGGCTTGTCTTTAGGAAGTTCAATGCAAATTTTGCACCCTCGGTACATATGTATTGTGGAGATTCTCACAGAGCCAGACTGGGGGGTCTGGGGAAGAAATACAGATGAAGAAAATGGAAGCGTTGTGTGAATACACGACTTAAAATCAGTTACAAAGAGCAGGTTTCCTGACTAACTAGCATCCCATTCAGTGACTATCCTAATCCACCCTTTGTGCAAAGATTGAGGTCGTCATTTCTGCTGAGTATGGGACTTGGGGTATTTAATTTGTTATTTGCAATATCGACCATGTTATTTGTAATATCGACCATGTTATTGACCAGTTATTTGTAATATAGACCATGAATTAGACAAATGCTGTGGTGCAAAGATCTTGAGATTTACAGTGTGCCCAGCATATTGATGGCTTATATTACAGGCAAACTACTTATCAACTTCCAAAATTAGAAGCTAATCTTTAGCATCTCCACTGGCAAAAATTCCTTAGCTATATAGTGATGAGCCCACTGGATGTCACTGTTGCACCACTGCATACAGCAAGAAGCTTCACTGAACAAGTACTGTGCGGTACCACACTTCTCCTAAGAAAGCCTAACACGAAAAACAACATATTACACTAGTATTTGCTATTCATTATTCTAGTAAAGTCACCAAGATGTACACATCCGGAATGTGAGAAATTTACTGTCGACCTGCCAAATTAGAGTGCCAGAGAATAGGTGCCAGCAAGATAAGGAAATAGTCAAACTGAGCAGAATTCAAATGTTTCCTAGCATCACCAGAGTTGCAAAAATAAACTGTTTCCATAAGGGTTTTGTCAGATTTTTGACAGTTAATTTTTTTAGAGTATGCAGATTTCTTTTTAAAACATGGATAATAAATTGTTGTTACACAAAGAAAGGCAACAAGTAGTCATGACAAATTTGATAGATACATTTTACCCTTTGAAAATTTGATAAGGTAAGCAGCGTCATGTTCTGCAAAAAAGTATACTTTTGAGTGGTATTTACAGTTTGGAGTTTTAGAAAAGCGACATTTTTAGAGCAGCAAAGGATTAAAACGTACCTGTTCAGAACAAACACTTATGGGCTCTCTCAGAACAATCCAGATGACACTTTCAAGCAAAGGTGGAACAGTGAGAGAGCCAAAATATGTCCAGTAGTCCAGGGATTTGGGAAGCAGACAGCTAGGATCAAAGTTTGTGAATAGTGCTCTTTTACCCTGGAAAGAAAAGAAAAAAAAAAAACTCATTATGGTTCTAGATTAAATATATTTAGCAAATTATTTCTTACACAAGTTCATTGATGGCTTATGTTCATGAAGACATTTTTTAAAAAGGCAAGACAATATTATTTAAAAACAACAGGCCAAGAAGATAAATCATGCTGAAGCATGTAGAGCTTGGGCAACTATGGGGAGGGTTTGCAGCGTCCTGGATGATCACAGCGGATGAGCTAGTGCCTTCAAATCAGGTCCTACCTCCTAGGCCACCTTTGCTGCTAGTATCCTTCTCACCCTGTACCTCAGCAAAACCAGGGAGAAAACCTTTCTTTTGGTTAGTATACTCTTTTCCTGTTAATAATCTTTGCCAGAGATTAAGTTCTGTGAGGAATTAGCCTTCTCCTCTGACCTCTTATCATATAAAAATTATTCTTTGCCAGCCTGTTCTTCAACTCTACCTAATCAGAGTGCTCCTGAACTGTCCCAAATCAGTGTTAGAAATGAACAGCTAGGAAACTAGGGACTAGGGAGCACAACTGTGAAGGCAGTAGCAGCCAAGTTACTGGAAAATAAAACAACAAAACCAGCCACCAATATTCATGTTCTTTCCGAAGCATTCATTCACCTTGATTCTGATCGTGTCCAAGCGGTCAGTAATCTTCTTCAGCTGAGGGTTACATTCACCAATCTATTAAAAGAAAGAGAAAAAAAGAAATACTTGAGCTCTGGAGAAAATAAACAAAAGCAAATGATTGAAAAGCAAATGCATGCTGAAACGTACCTGTATAGTTTTACTTAAATGCCTGTGAAATCTGRATAATTTTGTGAGCATGAGCCTGTGACTAGCTGGAACAAATACTTATTGTAAAGAAGATCCACCCCTCTGCTGACAATATTCATTCTGGCTACTCATGTTTTTTACTTCAGCTACAAAAACCCCACAAACTTTACACTGCAGGGGAACTAAAGCAACTTATTTTTCATGTTTTCTGTGGAGAAACTTTAAGGTTTCAGGCTTACAACTGAAATCTGAATTCCTTGAAACCCATATAACCCGTATCCCGAGCAGAATCTGTGTGCTCAGAAACCCAGTGAAACATGAATCTTTATAACATAAACCGGACAGACAGAGTTACTGAGGCATCCTTTGCGAGCATCCTTTGCTGCTGCCTGCTCGCCGACGGCCCCGAGCAGCCGCTAGCTGCCCCYGGCCAGGCAGGCGCCGCGGCTGTGACCAGAGCCCTGCACTTTGCCGCGAACCGCACGAGTCCCCTGCCGGCTTCTTTGCACCAAAGGCAGCAAAGCTGCGGCAAGAGCTGGATTTCATCTGAGAACAGGTGCATGAGGCAAACAGGATTTTAAGGAAATTTTCCGACATTTGTTCTTTCTTTCCTTTCCAGAAACACATCGCTACAGAAGTATTCAAGCCGAATCAGGCTGCCCTTCTAGAGAAACCTGCTAGCCCCATGCAAGTCACTGGAACCATACAGAGGAGGCTGAATTAAGTTCTGCAGCATATATTATATACAGGAGTACAGACTAYGTAAACTGAAGATTCTTACTGGCTTTAAATTCTTCTAATCTGACACTTTTCTCTTCAAGTACAGGTTCCTATACGGAAACGTAAACAAATACTTTGTGTATTAGGAAGGAAACACTCTGTTTTAATGCCCATATAAAACAAGTATCTCTTTAGCAGTAGTTATACCTTTTATACCAACCATCACCGTTATCCCTTGGTTTGGCCTTGCAACGCAGATCTGTTAGGAGGGCTGAGACATCCTCTTCTTACCTTTAGAAATACGGCCATGACTGCTAATCCATCTGACTGACGAGCCGCCTCAACAAAACTGGAATATTTTTCCGCGTTCCAGTGAACCACGTGAAGCTGAAAAGCAAGAGGCACAGACAGCATCAACTCCTGCTGACCTGGAACAGTTACAAATTAATACTTCAGTTGCACCGGGGTCAATTTTCTACTTCACTCGTTCGTATTCAGAGCCATTCCATTTTCTAACTGCAGATATTTATTGAAATCAGCAAATATATAATTCACACAAATGGCAAAAAAGCACTGCCAATGGCTGGGACTACAGTCAAACTGGATTTGGCATAATCATGCCTGTACTAACTCAGACCCTCCTGTCTTCTAAGTCTCTACTAGTGAAAGTCAAAGTTTAGCAGCAACCAGCAGACCACAGTGCCAGGGAAGCTGCTGTCAGCTCCCCAGCATTTTGAACAGAGAGGCTAAGACAAGACATCCCATGTCTATATACCTAAAGCTAGGATTTTAAATCCATTTTTAGTACAGCTGATTAAAAAAGTGGTTGAAAAGCATGAAGATGTCATTAGTATTTTGCCCCTCTTTTTCCTTAATCAAATCTCAAGCTTTCAATAACATTAATCAGCCACATAGCTACAAAAAGGGTAGAGGAACACACATTAAGCTTTTACTGACCCTTTTGCCCTTGTTTATTTTAAGCTGAATATCAAAATGCCATCTTTGATACTTTCCAAATGTCATTTTTTCTATGATTACTAGCACTTAGGCACTTAAAAGTGGCTTGATTATCTGAGGTGTTGAGCATTTGCACTTCCAACATAAAATTTTCTAGAACTGTCCTGTAGTAGTTGCTTAAGCAGCTCAAAGACACCTTGATCATATGAAATACAATTGCTTGAATGCTCAAAGAAAGGTTTAAAGTTTGGAAGAACCACTCAGTCCTAAGATTGCTACCATCTAGCCAGGTGGGGAAAGGAAAAGGTAGCGATCTCTGCCCCCACGCCAGGTCAGTTCCTCCTACTGAGCCAGGGTGCCTAGGTTGTACCCCCTCCTCGGCGAGAGCTCCCGGGTCCCGGGGGGAGCAAGGTCCCAGCCGGGGTGCCCAGCCTCGAGCAGGGTGCCGGCTGCCCAGCCGAAGGGGCCACCAACACTCACACCGTGCTTCAGACTAAGCACTTTACAAACATTAATGACTCTCACAAATCCTCAGTGAATCAGCAAATCTTATTATCCATAGTTTTTAGATAAGGAAATAGAGGCTCAGAAGTAGGACATGGGATTAGTTTTTCTAAAATTGGTGCCCCTCAGGAATCCTGAAGAAAAGTCTTCCGTCTGGAACGCAGCACCCAGACAGCCCTAAAATAAAGGGCAATTTAGGAAAGTGGAACTCACTTTAAGCAATTTTTATGGGAGGCAACACAGCTATAGGGATCTAGGAGTGCAAAGATTTTGATTCTAAATCTCAGCTCCTGCCTAATTTCTATGAGCTTCAAGTTTCCATACCTGTAATGTGGTTCTAGTACTTGGTGTTACAGGCTATAATCAACATTTGTTAAACACTTGGGCTCTAAACTGTTGAAACATTACTTTTGGCAAGGAAGGACTCCCACTGAAATCAGCTATAATACACAGGTGCTCACAATGAAATGTGCTGGATCACAGCTTCAGAGATCCTTGAAGGAAAGTTGCTAAAGCACTATTAATTAAACYGGGAGGAGAATACAGGAATTCATAACTCACTGTTCAGCCCACTAAGCCACTCTACAGTGTGCACGTGCACATGCACTAGTATGCTGGAGCTCATAGYGCCTGCACAACTCACGGTTAAAGGTTCACAGAAGCTACATTGAACAACTTCTCAACAATTACATTTTTACATACGCAAAAAGGAAACAGATACTCTCAGTCGGAATTGACTTTATTGTGGATTTTTAAAAATCAAAAAACAACAAAGAACAAAAAGTAAAATTCCCACAGCTAAATAAAGCTCACTCCCACTCCCTCATAACTTTGCCCCCCCAAAAAACCCAACCCCCCCCAAAAATAATCAAAACCCCCAAAACAGAGTTGTGAAACATTTTTGGGTACAGCCCCCATTCTCAATGTCTTGTGACTTCTCTTTTAAGGAATATATCCCGTCTTACCACCGCTCTGTTACTGCAGCTTGTGAAGACACCTTGATCAGACCATACGTTGTCACAAAGAATGGAGCCACGGATCCCTTCTGCTTCCTGGTGGGTTTAGGGGACTGAACCTTGCAGTCTTCTTTACCTGTAAACTACTTCTTTCTTCGTTTTGGTAGATGTTTTTTTCTTGAAATCTTGCACATCTTGCTCATGAAGGTGAGCACTGAAACCATCTTCGTATCTCCTTCGGAGGTATTTTGTGTGAACAGTGCTCAGAAGCCTTGATCTTAATTCTGGGTTCCTTATCCCAAAACCAATGTGACATCTAGAGAGCTTCTTGTGGAAGGTTACCAAACCAACAGGTAACGGAAAGGTTTTTAGACTGGCTAGAAATTCAGAGATATTTTCTCCTTCCATTTGGTTTCTTAGGTGGGAAACATATATATATTTTCTCTGCTAGAAATTTGGTTTTGGTACTTAATGGTTTTAAAGCACCTCTATTAATTCTTTATATTCCATCTCACCTGGTTCCTGTGGAAAACATAAGCCTTTAAACACTGCAAATGTCACTTTTCCCCATTAGTGTTAGAAAACTGACTTTTTTTTTCCTGTCCACTCTCTCTTATAGCACTTCCAATAAAATCTGATAACACCATTGTGCACACATTTTAATTTTTTCCTCTTTAGTATTATTAAAGTCTTTTATTTTTCCATTAACATTTATTTTCATACTTTTTCCCCTTCTTTTTAACCCCAAAACACTCTTCACTGTCTGAGCTGTGTGTTGTTAAAGATCTCAGTCTCATCAGAATAGTCCGTAATCCTCCCAGTGGCAAAGAGAAAACATGCTTTCAGACTGACCGCTTTTTACTGTAGACTATTCAAACACACCAAAGGAGAAAGAGCAAAAGCAAACTCTCCGTGCCAGAAGCAGATGGTGCATTTCTCCTGCCTGACGCCCTGCCTTGACTGCAACGCAGTACAAAAGCTGCCGTCCTCCACAGACAGCACAGACCCCACAGATTTTAAGGTGCAGTTCTCAAAATCATGACCATTGCACTGCTATATGCGCCACAAGATATAATATTCCTGCGTCTTTCATAAGCATTAGATTGCACAGGCCCCAAGTCAGATAACTCTGTGGTTTGTAACTGAAGCTGACTTTGAAAATATTCTCCAAGGAACAGATAGTGAAAGACAAAGATTAAAATAACTCTTCAACATTAAATCTCTGAATATCAAGTTTTTGTCTTCTGCACTCCTTTTTTTTAATCCTCTCCAAAGTTTCCAAACAGGTTCTCCTTTGAGAAAGGACCAGACATGCAACACTTCAGGAAGACTGCTTGTCTTTTGGTAAAATGGGGGGAGAAGGAAAAGCGGAGAGAGAGGGGGCAAAATAAGTCTTACAGTAGAAAACTAGTCACAACCTTCAACATGCAGGTAACTCTGGGTAAGGCCTTACCTCTGCTGCGTACTTCATGCCGTCCACCGCATGCTCGGAGCCAGCTTCATCGCTGGACCCCCAGTGGAAGTGAACCTGGCGCAGGCGGTACGTCCCGCTGAGCGGTCCCCCCGTCAGCACTAGGAGTCAAAACACACAGAAAGGCTCAATTGCAGGAACCGAACTCTTATCACCAAATCCTCTACACTTACACCAGACTGCCGTCTTCAAACCTTTCCCTGATTCTCTGCAAAAGATATCTCAATGGAGTCTCATTTCTTTGAAGTGTTTTAGAAATTCCTGCTTGTCAAGGACGACTTTCAAAACTGCATTTATGTGTAGACTAGTAGGTTATTGCCTRCTAAAGGGTATGGTGTCAGCACCAGCTTTTGTCTTGCTATGGGCTGGATATTTCTCAGAAGATGGGAAAATATTTTTGCAAACACATTCTCTTGAACGTATTTGAAAGGATCACTGGGAAGTTAAGGTTAAGGAATATTTCATGAATATATATGAGTATGGTTTTATGAATAAAGGGGAGGATCAGAAAAATGTAATGTGAACAGAATTTTTTCTCGTATTCAAAATTTGGAGGAAAGTAATGCAGTTGGAGTTAGAAAAAAATTTCAGAATACTTTCCTGCATTTGCAACCAAATCCAGTTACAGCACACCGACAACTGAGAAACAGGAGCAAATACTAACATAAGTAAAATGAAGTCAAAACAGTATCTTCATCATACAAGTGCAATATTAGTGACATTTAATTAGCCATTTATTTAAACCTAACACCCATACGAGTGGAGTTTTTATTGTTTTGCTTTCATAAGTGTTCATCCTTTCCTAATCAGAGTTGGACCCAAAACATCTCTGTCAAATCTGTTTAGTGACTTGAATGTGAATCACCTGTATTTCAGGAATATTCCTTCTTCACCGCAAAAAAAATCACCCCATTCTCCTGCTCTGTATCTCCTCTGATGATTTTGGGATGACTCTGGGCAGTTTTATTAGCTCTTTACAGAGTTCTTCAGGAGAAAGGACTGGAACGTCAATCAAATGGGTTTTAAATTAAGAGCACAGGGGAGGAGAATGTTCTTTTTTCATCCCTTCTAGGTTTAGTACAAAACTTAGACTTTGTTAGGAGCGAAATACCACCAAACAATGGTAAAAGAAGAAATTCTTCAGTTGCCTTTCTGCTAACAAAAGTATCCTGGCTAACACATAGAAACTCTAACTGTTTATCCGTGGGGGAAAATATTTGACCTGCTTAAAACTTCAACTCAGAAGGATGCTTTTACAGAGCCTATAAATCTAGTGAACAAAGGGGATGGGGAAGTGGCACTCCTAAACAAAGTCCTTCTTGCAGGGACTGAAAACTTGGAAGCAAATGATCTTAAAAGTGTGCAGAGATCAGTGTTGTGCCTGGCTGGGGGAAAACGACTATGGAGAAACGTATCAGCATTCAGTGAATTACTTCTGCTGAATAATGCAGAAAGTGGCCTGATGATGCACTTGTGTCACATCGCACAATGATGATAAAACTCGTCCATTCCAACAGTAATTAAGGAGGAAGTTAACCAGAAGCTTTTCACAGCAAGTATCAGTATCTCAAAGTTTGAAAAGAGCTGTATGAATAGGCCTTTGAAACACTAATGGGGCAATTTTGTGGAATGGAGCTAATATGGCACCAAAGAGGATAAACAGAATTACACAAATAAATACAGTCCCGACAGCCTAATTGCAATACTGGGCAAAGTAAAGAGATACTTTATATGGAATTCAGTTAATAATGAACTAAAAGATGGCAATGTATTTAGTACCAATAATTGGATTTTTTTTCATAAAACCATCATTGGCAGGAGTGCTTGCTTCACAGGGGTACCCCAGAGACCAAATTTTGGCCCTAGAAAACTCAGTATTTTTTGATCAATGACCTGAAAGAAAACAAAAACATTACTGATGAACTTCATCAGTGGCAAATATTAAGGGAAGGAGCAAATAATTAAGTTTATGGATACAGAAGAATTTGGATTTTTTTGATAAGTAATGCATGATTCTGGCCAAAATGCAAGCTGTGCATGTGTGACTGAAGAATCTAGGCCATGCATAGAAGATATGGGGTCTCCTGAAAGAGACTGGGGATTACAACTCTTTAATAATCTGATCATCAGCTACTAGTGATTTGCAGTGACACGGACAATAACCTTGGATATATGGACTGAGGAGAGCAGTAGGAAGAGGCTCTCCTTACCCCTGCTTTGCACCAGTGTAAGCCTACGGAAAGACTAGGTTCAGTTCCTGTCACCTCATGGAGGGAGTTAGGAAGTGGAAGAGGTTTTTGGTGTGTTCATATTCATATTTATTTCTTTTAAAAAGGAAAGGAGTTTAAAGGATGAGCTGATCAAACTCCCACCAGAAATAAAGCATGATTTCTAATTTTTAATTGGGAGGGTAATTAACAATTYGAATAACTTACCAAAGGCTGTGGTAGATTCGTCATCGCTGGAAATTTTGAAATCAAGATTGTGTATTTTTCTAACAGATGTGCTTTAGTTCACCCACACCTACTATACTTGAAGCAGAAATTAATTCTGGAAGTCCTGTGGTCTCTAACACTCATGAGGTCAGACTAGATGACTGACGTTCAGCTGTTGGCTCTCAGGCAACATCCAAATGTTGCTTGTATCAACAGGAAATTTAAGAGTTAAACTAAGACTGTCAGGGAAAGCAAAATACGATGTTGTCTCCATCTATGTCTCTCCCTGCTGCCACCAAATGCCAAAAACATTGCTGATAAAGTTTGTCAGTGGCAAATACTAAGGGAAATAGCAAACAATTAAGTTTATGCATACAGAAGGATTTGGATTTTTTTGGTAAGTAAGGCATGATTCYGGCCAGAACATGAGCTGTGCATGAGTGGCTGAAGAACCTAGGCCATGCATAGAAGTTAGAGTCTCCTGAAGGAAACTGGGGATTACAACGGTTTAATAATACTGGGGACTAATTGTCAGCGTGATCACAAATTAGCCCTCTTCGGCTTTGACATTTATGAATGTATTATTTGGGCTTGGATCCTCAGCTATGCCTAATGCAACCCCAGAGGATTTTGCTTGAAGAAACTGCACTC
Organism: Apteryx rowi; assembly: GCF_003343035.1. Lineage (NCBI taxonomy): Eukaryota > Metazoa > Chordata > Aves > Apterygiformes > Apterygidae > Apteryx > Apteryx rowi. Next base: position 230,284 of record NW_020450632.1, read on the forward strand.
CTACAGTTTCAGGGAAGGTATGCAAGCTACCATCCAAGAGAAGTAATTGAAGATGAAGGCACTAACATTACAGAGACTATGCTAAACCAGAGAACTTCTAAATAATTACTGCTTGCAAAAAGGGAACCTGTGTGCACCTATAAAAGAGTGGGACAATGACACTTTCCAGAGAAGAAAAGGGATCACTTGGGATATATTTCATTTGGTCTGTATTGGCTCTTTCCTGACACAACAAGTCCAGGCATGGATTATAAAGGGGGAAAAAAATATATAACCAAACCTGCAACTAAAGTCAGGTAAAAGACTTGAGCGATTCGGTTGGAATGAACCTGTAATGAGACACAAAGGATTCATCCGCAGTGAGAGAGCAGCATTTGAGAAATTGTATAACAACACTGTTCAAACAGGGGTGCTGACACGAGCTAGCTAGCTGGGGTGGATCAAACCATCCATGAGAAAAGGGAATCCTAGAGCTTTCTGACAACCACAACTTAGTACTTCTGTCACAATATGTTCCCAAATTGTAACATGCTGAAAGACGGGGGGAAAAAAGGGAATCTCTCATCTGGAGGACCAAAGCCTTACTGTTTAAGAGAAGTCGTGTATCTGGCAGTGAGGCATGCCCAGGCCGTACTCTACTCAAGAAATGGAGAAAGAAAATACGGAGCAATATGAAAGGAACAAACCTGATTTGTTTACGGTGTCATCGAATTCGACACTGGTGGAATGGCCGTTGTTAAGAATGATTTTAGCAGAAGCTGGATCATAGTTGGGATTTAGGGGACGGAGAGAGGGATCATACTTGGTTTCCTCAGTTTTGATGTCGATGGGGGATTGGCGGTCTCCATTAGCGACAGGAAAAACCTCCTTCCAGTGGGCAGGCCCTGCAAGGCAGTGGAGGAGAAGTCAGAATTGATGGCAGTGCTCTGCTTCATAAGAAAGACGACTCTGCTTGAATCTTTCTTGTTTACATTATTTTCTAATTCAGAACAAGTGCATTCAGAAAAACACAGACCAGAACACTCAGCTGCTTCTGCTGCACCACCTTGCAACAGCAGCTCTCAGGGCCCCTTCTAGATACATCTACCGTGTACGATGCATTTAATTGTATTTGGCCAGTCTACCTCCAGCAGCTAGATATTTAATTAAACACAGTTAAGACTCAATTATGCATCAGACATATCAAATTCTCATTCATATCAAGCATCCTGTATCAGACAGACACTGTGCTCCGGTACATTTTTGGCATAAGACATCCCATTTTTGCTTAACGTAGTGTCTCATATGGTTTACCTCTTATCTATCCAAAGTCCCTCCTTTAAGGGCCTTTTATACAGTAACTACTGGCTGCAGAAGATCTGACAACACATCTGCCACTGACTGCGCTGAATTGGATTAGGGAATACCAAAAAAAAAATCCACGAGTGGTGTGGGGAGTCTCCTGGGGTCCGAGGGCGGGGCCTGCAACGCAATCATCATCTCTGCAGCGTGCACGCACGTGCATGCACACACACACATGCACTAGTGCAGTGCTGCCAACCAGCAAAGAACAGACACACTCAAGACAGGGATGCCTGCCTGAGGCTCTGTTTCCTACAGTCTCCTGGTGATAAACAACAGCAGATGTTGCAGACAGATTTGCAAGAGTTGCACAACCATTTACCAGAGTTAGTTAGAAATTAAAATACTGAAGGAGCCATTAATCTATACTATTGATCTCAGCTTAACCTTTTTCTCTCTACGCAAGCTAGTCCCAAAATCCAAACCTGCAACTAAAACTGCTAAGAAGCGTTGTCTCTGTAAATCAATAATATGGAAATGCAAAAAATGGCAAATGTCGTTCTACAATAGTAAGAAATGTTTTGCAGATGAGAGGTATGAGGTGTCTATTCTTACCTACCAAACATTAGAGAGCTGTCAGTAAGAACACATCATTTTTAAATCTTATTTGAATAAAAATCAATCTGGAAAGAGTCCAGAGAAGAAAAGTAGAAATGATAATTTGTTTGGGGAATATGTCCTATAAGGTAAAGGTAGCAAACAAGATTTAATCGAGAAAAAAGAAGGAAAGTGAAAGTCTGCAGGGCTGATGAACTTTCAGTATTATTAAGAGCACAGTACTTTTTTTCTCCAGACTTTTCATGGGTAAGAAGCATAATACTTTGCTTAACAAAGAGAGACTAGATATTAGAAAAACTTAAATATGAGCATCGGAAACTGAACTTGTAAAATCTGCATGACTGGAAATCCTCTTAGTTCCCTGTATTGAGGGTAATTGATCTCAGTTTTAAATCAGCATGTTGATTTGAGTCTTTTGGGGTGGCTTAGTACTTAAACATGCTGACAAAAAAGGATTCAAATGTAGTACTCTATGATTAATAGTCTAACATCAAAAKGTGTCATTTTTCAGCCTTTGACTTAACAGAAGTGAACCCAGCTCAGAGATTCGCAGGTGCTAAAATCGCCAAGCGCCACAATGGGAAATCAGGGAGGCCGCACGTGGGGCTGGGAGAGAGCAGCTGCAGAGCTTCCTCAGCAGAGTCTGGCAGTCTTCACAGAATCACAGAATCGCTGAGGTTGGAAGGGACCTCTGGAGATCATCTAGTCCAACCCCCCTGCTCAAGCAGGGTCACCTAGAGCACATTGCACAGGATTGCATCCAGGCGCGTTTTGAATATCTCCAGAGAAGGAGACTCCACCACCTCTCTGGGCAACCTGTTCCAGTGCTCTGTCACCCTCACAGTGAA
>NW_020450632.1:234123-259496 GCF_003343035.1 Apteryx rowi
AAGACTGGGGTGACATTGGCTTTCTTCCAGTCTTCAGGCATCTCTCCTGTTCTCCATGACCTTTCAAAGATGATGGAGAGTGGCTTAGCAATAACATCCACCAGCTCCCTCAGCACTCGTGGGTGCATCCCATTGGGGCCCATGGATTTGTGGGTGTCAAGTTTGCTTAAATGATCTCTAACCTGATCCTCCTCCACCAAGGGAAAGTCTTCCTTTCTCCAGACTTTCTCCCCGGTTTCCAGGGTCTGGGGTTCCTGAGAGCTGGTCTTAGCAGTAAAGACTGAAGCAAAGAAGGCATTCAGTAACTCTGCCTTCTCTGCATCCTTCRTCACCAGGGCCCCTGCCCCATTCAGCAGCGGGCCCACAGTCTCCCTAGTCTTCCTTCTGTTGCTGATGTATTTAAAGAAGCCCCTCTTGCTGTCCTTGACATCTCTTGTCAAATTCAATTCCAAAGGGGCCTTGGCCTTCCTAGTTGCATCCCTACATACTCCGATGACGTCCCTATATTCCTCCCAAGTGACCTGTCCCCACTTCCACCTTCTGTACACTTCCTTCTTCTGTTTGAGTTTTGCCAGGAGTTTTGTTCATCCACGCAGGTCTCCAGCCCCCTTTGTTAGTCTTCTTGCTCACTGGGATGCACCACTCTTAAGCATGGAAAAAGCAATCCTTGAATAYTAACCAGCTCTCTTGGACCCACCCTTCCTTCTAGGGCCCTAACCCATGGGATTCCTCCAAGTAGGTCCCTGAAGAGGCCAAAGTTTGCTCTCCTGAAGTCCAGGGTTGAGATCCTACTTAGTGCCCTGCCTCCTCCTCGCAGGATCCTGAACTCACAATCTCATGGTCGCTGCAGCCAAGGCAGCCCCCGACCTTCACATCTCCAGCCAGCTCTTCCTTGTTTGTTAGTACAAACAGGTCCAGCAGCACACCTCTCCTTGTTGGCCCCTTCATCACCGGTGTCAGGAAGTTGTCACCAATGCTCTCCAGGAACCTCCGGGACTGTTTGTGCCTAGCTGTGCTGTTCCTCCAGCAGATATTGGGGTGGTTGAAGTCCCCCATGAGAACCAGGGCCTGGGATCGTGAGGCTACTTCCAGCTGCCTGTAGAAGGCCTCATCTACTTTCTCTTCCTGAACAGGTGGCCTGTAGCGAACACCCACAACAGTGTCACCCATGTTAGTGTGACCCTTAATCCTTACCCATAAGCTCTCGACCCACTCATCATCCACCTCCAGCCCTCTGAGCATCACAGAAAAAGGAAGAGGGAAGAAGGAGCTTTTAAAGACCAACTAAGGCTTAAATTTCAGGTAGAACAAAGGCATGAACCTTCAGTCTTGAATTTGTTAGAAGGTCATTTTGTTAATGACTTAATTAACTAAACCCATTAAGCAAGCCACTACTAAGATAGCAGATAAACATCTTACTGGCTTGAAATATTTATTCACATATTTACATATTTAAATGTAATACTTATTACTTCAAAAATGATGGTCAAAGTCATTCAATATTTTAATTAAGCACCGTTTAGCATATTACATGATTTTAACTGTGTTTAGATTCTAGTACCTTGTAGTTAGAGATGCAGTGCACAACTTTACCCATTTAAGAAGCAACATCCCATCATTTATACCTTACTATTGCGATTTAGGATGCTGAGAAAAAGCTGATTGCTACTTTATTTCAAATATGTTTAGGATATTGCTAAACCAAGGAAAAGGAAAATATATTTATGTGCTTAATTACTTGGTTCTATTGCTCCAGCTCAGCAGTAACTACAGTTATCATACAGTACATAATATGAATTATTTATAATATAAATACTACCCACTCAAGTTTATGTTTCATAAAGTTTATGCAAACAAAGTATTAGTAAAACAAAAACAGAGTCCCTCATTGGATTCTCCATATCAAATCTGCTCAATTGTCTAAGAGGAACCTGGAATACAAAGATATGACTTAAGCATTCTATAAAATCCACAGTGATGATAAAAAAAAAATATGTTCTATCTGAATATGATTTATCTAAACAGCTCCACCCTTAGATAGAAAATAATGTAGCATAATTTATGCTAAGACTATCTTAATCTCTTGGACTTGGGACAAAAAGAGGACCCAAGTCTGTGATCCTAACATTAACTAATTATTCTACAATAAACTTTGGTTCTAAAAAGACACTGTATCTGCATTTGTACTTGTCCTTAGTTCAGATTACAAAATCATGTCTTTGCTTTGGTGATTAAGTATTCCTCAGTAACACGAGACTGCCAAAAATCTGGCCTCTTTAACATATACAGGAAAATAACAAAAAGCTTACATTCATTTTTCCTCAGTTATATGAAGCTGTATGCCTTTACTAGACTATCTACTAACAACCTAGCAATAAAATTATCACTCTTGCCACTCTAGAAAAACTGTGGCTCAATTTGCGACTATTGACCCCATCCCAAAGCAAACATCGTGCACAACCATCCAAAAATAAGTCATTACAGTTGGAAGACCACGGACATGACATTCACATTCTAACGCACATCAAACAGTCGGATTTAAGGCAGTGGGACCTCCAGGGTGAAAATTGCTTCTGAATTTGGATCTTAACTGTATGCCTCCATTTCAACATAATATGCACTTTAATTTTCCAGGTACATATTTAAGATATACTCAGGAATGTATAACTCACCAATTTATCTCCCTGCATTTTTTAATTTACTGAAGGAACTTGGTTACAATGAACATATTTGAACATATGAAATTCCTTCCTGTTTACAGAAAAAATATTTTTTTGCCAGGAGATTACATAGCAGCTTTTGACAATCAAAACCGTTGCGACCAGGATTCATGACAAAAAAGCTAAATCATCTGCTCTGAAGATTGCGTGCCTTTATTTTGGACACAGAGTTGCCTATATGCCATGCACACCTCTGTCACTTCGAGATTAGGCTACTGCTGCTTATGGTGCCCACTGGCATTGCACACACTCAGTCTATGAAACACATCTTGTAACAAATGCAGTTATGAATTTGCCAGGAAATGCAGCTCACTATAGCACCTAACAGCAGTTGCCAATTGCTGCTCTTTTTGCAGCTAGAGTTAAAGGTGAGGAGTTTCATCAAAAAGCCTAGACAAGGCTGAAGCAAGACTGGCAGGGACACTGAGGGCTATGGGTCAGAGGCAGTGTGCCTGCACGCTTGCATGGATAGAGCACATACAGGTGAAAAAGTGGAATTTTTTTGAACAGCTTGATATTGTATGCAGGATGTCTATTAGTTTGGTATGGCCCAATCTTTGCAGGATCACATCCTCATTTATTTCTAAAGAGGGCCCACTGCCCATTTTATCACATGCAGAATGCTTAAATTTGCAATGTCAGGTTTGCAAGTAATTTAGTTACATGGTAGCTTACAATAATATTAGCACTAATGAAATCAATTGGAAATTCATAATGGGTAAAATTCAGTGGCACTTTTCAAAGCAGACATCAAAACTACGTAACGATTCCCAGAGAAAAAAGAATAAAATCAGGAAAAAAGAATAAATCAAGAAAAAAGAACAAATATCACTTTTTTATTTATAAAACACTTGAGTGTTAGACTTGTAAGAGACCAGTGGGCATTTCTGCAGTAAAACACAATATATATAAGTACTTTCCATACATTTGATTAAGTAAGTCATAAACTAAAGGCAATCGATTCTGAATGTGTCTTTTAGCTAAAGCAATTSCCCAGTTATCTAAAAAGGAAAGTCTATGTGAAGGGGTGAGGACATTCGTCTCTTCACAAGAGCCTCGAGCAGCTAAGAAGAGCATGCATAATGTCATGCAGAAGCCAGTTACCAAGAGCTCAGTATTATGCCCCCGGACGCAAGCACCATCAAAACTGTCAAGTAAGAACAGCAACAAGAAAACAAAGACCAAGGTTTGCATAGAAATTAAATAATGTCTCTTAGCATTTCAGAAATATGGGCATCAAAGCAGCTGAAAACATTTTGTTCTGTGTATACCACTCAGTCCATGCCCTTATACATACATACACTATATATGTAGCCATATGTGTGTAACATTTGAAAGTTTACATTATGGACCAAATAACTTCTGTTGTGCTCATTATCGCTAAGGGGGCAAAAGAGTTTTCCCCCAGTTTTAAAAATAAGCAGTTTTATCTCTGCAAATAACAAATACAGAATTCGAAGTGAATGTACATGTCTTTCCAACTCTTCAGGAAGTCAATTTTAGTATATGACTGTGACCAAATTTAATTAATTTTACTCCATTGCTACCTCCTTAGTTGCAAAAGCTAATCTTAGCGTCAGGGAAACTATTCACAGCCACACAGGGCGACAAAATTTGTCACCATTCACAGCAATCTCACACATCTGCTGCTCAGCAAAACAAGAAACAAGCTTAAACCAGTGAAATGAGTGCATACAAAGAGATGAGCTAACAGGTAAGACGGCTGCCAGGGAGGCGCGGGGAAGAACTGGCTGCCCAAGGCACCTCCGCTCTCCTCCCGAGGGGCGAGGGGAAGGCGATGGATGGCGAAGAGCCACCCATCCAGAAGCAGCTGGGGCTCCAGCAGAGAAGCAAAGGCAATCATCGCCCCACATAGGTTATCAGCCAGAAAACAGGGTTTGATGCTGGAGATGGGGCCTCAAGCAAGGTCCAGGGCGACCACCTGATAGGAACTGGGGCACCCTCCCCTTCCCAGAAGCTGAGCATAGCCAAGGAGGGGGGCTAGGATAAGGGAGGGAAAGCAAGCTTCTTATCTGGACCTTGCAGGTGAAGTCCACAGCACTCTTGGAAAACACATGGAGACACAAATTTGAAAAACAAGCCCCGTTTGCGTCTTAAGGGGAGGGGTACAGCACTGCATAATATTAGATAACACGCCTAATCCTTGCAACATCACTACGACCCACCACCGCCCAGTTTTTCTGGAAAAGTATATCCATCCAAAAAAGACTGAACAAAAGGATCTTGAAGGAAAGGTAGGACTCACACAAACAGTATTCCAAACTCTAAATAATAATATAAAAGAAACATACTGCTGTAGGCATTGGTATGTGCAAATACATACATTTCTCCTTTTACTATCATGGTGTCCTATTTCTCTATGTATGAAAACAGACCACATAAGCTTTTATTACTTCACCAGAGTTGACTCTCCAACTTAAGAAAAGCACTTTGATTTCTGCTGGCGTGAAGTGCGTGCCCGTCTGCACACAAGAGTGCATTTGCATGACTTACGATGCAAAGCGCAGGGAAGTCTTTCGGTCGGCTGATGAGTACGCAGTGTGACTTCAAAGAAGGATTAGATTAAGGAAACTATGAAATAACTAGGATCTAAAAGTTTCTCCTCTTAGGTGCATAGTTATAAGTTCAAATTACTCTGCTGATTAACACTTAGCATTTCCCACGGGGAACACAGGCAGCGCAGCCAGAGTCCGGCACTGCCAGCGCAGCAGGTCCGGTCAGTGCGACCATCTAATGAACACTTGATACGTGCAGGCAGCCACCGGACGGGGCGAGCGAGCCAGGTCCCCGAGCGAGCAGGACCGAGCAGCTTCCCAGCTCCGAGGCGAAGCGCAGCAAAGCGCCCGCCGCTCCCGGCGGACCCGGCACCGCCTCGCACCGCCAGGCTCCGCGCACCAGCCCCGCGGGCGGCTCCCGCAGCGCAGCGCGGCGCGGCGCGCTCCCCCCCGCGGGTGCCCCGGCCCCTACCGTTGTGCTCGTCGTACCCCCAGTGCAGCATGGTGCTGCGTCGGGCCGGGCCGGGCCGGGCCGGGCAGCGCTGAGCCGAACGGAGCGGAACCGAGCCGAGAAAAGCGGCCGTCGCGGCACCGCCGCCCGCTTTGAAGGAGGCCAGCGGCGACGCCCCGATGCTCCGGCGCCGATAAGAAACCTGCTGCGCTGCGCACCCGCGCAGCCCGCCCCTGCCCCGTCCCGTCCCGTCCCGTCCCGTCCCGATCGCCAGCCGCCGGCGGGCGGGTCCGCGCAGCGCGAAGCCGCGGGGGCTCCGCAGGGGGTGACGGCGCCGGAGGTGCGCCTGCCCCCCCACGCCGGGTCACCAAGGGAGGCTGTGGCTGCCGCCCCCCGCGCAGCGCCGCGCACCCGGCCGCGCTCCCAAAAGAGCGGTTCGGACAAAACCAAACCGCCTCCCCGCAAGTTTTGTGAGTTGTTTGACACGCAGGTAGTAAAGACGGGGTGGGGGGGAGGTGCCCGTTTCTGGGGTCCCCTCTGCCCCCGCAAGTAAAGCGCAGCGCGCACCGCTGCCCCGAGCGGGCTCCGCGCCGCCTCTCGGTGCGTTTAACGCCGGGGGTCACTCCGCAGCGAGGCTTCATCGCGCTTAATAACCGGCGCCACGAGGAAACCGGGTTTCGCAGCGGCCACGCAAAAGACCCACCCGAAAACCGAAAACCCCACGTTTAAACACCCGCGCAGCGCGGAGCCGCGCGCTCCCCCTCCGGGCGGGGCGCCCCCTGCCCCGTGACGTCGGGCTGCCCGGCGCGCGGCTGTGACGTCAGGCCGGGCCGGGCGGCGGCGCGGGCATGGGCAGGAGCCGGGCGCGGGCGAGCGGGAGCGTCTTCCGCGCCGCCGGCGGGAGGGCGGCCAAGGCCAAGGCCAAGGCGAAGCCGAAGCCCGTCGCCACGGCGCTGCGCAAGGTGCGTGCGGCGGGTCGCGGCGGGTGCACGTGCGCTCCCTCCCCGGCGGCTGCGGCCTGCGGTGTCCCCGAGACCTCGGCGGGGGGGAGGGCGGGTCTTGACTAAATGAAGCTGTATGACGAGCGCTACGCTTCTGGATAAAAAATTCAATTTGAATAAGAAAGATTTCTATTTGGAGGAAAAAAAAATCCCTCTCCTGGCAGCTGGATTACGTGCCTAAGTGCGAGGTTTCCTCCTGAAAATTGAGTGCTGCGTGATGTCACTACCTTGCCAAAGAGAGAAGCGCAAGGTCTGCAAACGCCCTCGCCGGCGCCCGTAATACAGGTAGAAAGTTAGTGGGTTAATGTTCCCAATAGATCTAGCTACAGTATGCTGGGCAAATAGAGTTTAACTGAACAGCAGCCCTAGAAAAGGCCCTCTCCGATTTTCTCCTGGAAGATAAAGCTCCTTGACCAGTTAACCTGGTAAACAGGAACATAACAAACTCCGGAAATAAACAGGGAGACCCAAAACAGTTTAATGTACTGGCATCAAATTGCCTCTTAGAGTGTTTTGTGTAATAAAGAGAGAAACAGGTTTGAAATCATCTTAATGAAAAGTCAGTATCTCATTAGGAGTAAAATTTTATTGTGTGTTTGAAGCTGTATTCTTTAATTCATTAGGCCTTCGGGATTTACTTATCGCTTATTTAACCAGTATAATAAGGTGCTCAGAAAAATTTGTTAAAACAGGTTTACTCTTTAACAGATAAAAGTCAATTATAACTATTCAAGCAACTTTTGATATAGATACAAATGCTAACTACAGAGCCTCTTGCCACAGAGATGTCCTTTCCAGGGTATCAGAGAATATCCGTTCTTAAAACCAAATGCTGTTGGTTTTAAGAACTGGTTGCACCCTTTCAGCATCACTGTGAGGCTGGAAAATGTTAACAGGCCCTAAACACTTTGTAAATTGAGCTGCCTACAGTCCCATCCACTTTAATTTGAGCTACGAGCTAAATCCGTATTTCTTGAGGTATTATGAATTAAACTGCTACTGCTAAATAGACTTGTTTGATCAGCTTCTTGCCACTGCCTTATTACTACTTTGATTCTCTTAGATTCTCTTAGTCGCTCGTTTAGAATAACGTATCCATGATCTGACATTAAGGAAGCAYTGAAAGCAACAGGGATAGGTGTAAGAGTTCATGGTTTGCTCCTGCCTACATATTTTGCTACGAGGCGAATTACAGCGGGAGCCTTTGGAACAGTAGCAGGTATCCTGAAATCTGGGATTGCCTGCAGAAGTATTCACATGCTTCTGGAACGTGTTGCAATGTAACATGCCGCTATCTGGCTAAGATCCTGTTCAAAATTTGGTGCTTCAGAAGCAACAGGCACCAGGGCTGAGATTAGCCAAATCTTTCTTTACTGCAGCAAAGAAAGTGCTTATGGCCCCAAGTATCCAGCCTGCTCCTCTACTACAGAAGATTGTCCCCAGAGCACAGCACGTCTGTGTCTTAGTTCCCATTCGGAAGCAAGCATCTTTGTGAAAAGAGGTGTCCAGGACCAGATGCACACCCTGTTCTGCCCCCGCTGCACAAGTTTCTTTAACTACCATAGCAAAGTCTGGTAGACATTGTTGGTCAACCTACAGTAGGAACAAGGAGGAGTGCAATGTGTGATGCTGAAAGGTGAACGGCTGGAACATTTCAAACTGGTCTGATCATTTACAGATGAAGTAAGGAATCCTTCCTTGAACTGTCTATGTTCACTCACTCCAGCTGAGAGGAACTGAAGGTGGCATGGCTTATCTACAACCAGGCTTTTGTTCTCTGTGTTCTGTTTCTGGACCAGAGGCATGGTTTCCCTTTCCAACAGAATAAGCTTAACTGCTTTCATAATTGTCAATTTATTAGAACATTAGTAATATAATATTTACATGACTAGATGTTACAATGAAGTACCAAAAAATAAACCCAAACCTAAGAATGTTGCCTGCAAAAAGCAATTTTGCAAGATATGCATAATACATAGGCTCTGTAATAGTTGTACAGAAATGAGGCAGTTTCACAATATACCAACGGAATTTCAGTCTAAAATACCAACTTCTAGGATTTTTTTTTTCTCTTTACAGATAAATATTGTAAATGCTGAGAAAGTCAGAGCACTAAATAAAGCATTTACAGAAGTTCAGAAAGAAGTAAAGCAGCTATCAAAAGGCACGGCAGCAGAACCTCAACAGGAACATCAGGTAATTGTATTCTTTTCATTTCCCTCCTCAGTTTTTTTACAAAGTGCCACATTCAAAGCATTATGCTCTGTCCCTAAGACTGAAGGCAATTCATGCTGTTGCTCTAGTGCTTTAAACTCAGCTTTATTAATTTCAGTTGCATGGTAATGTTAAAATCTGGTTAGCATATTTAAGTACTATATAACTATTAAAGTCAAAAGTGAAGAGGGTGGGCAGCTAAGCCTGAGTGTGCTTCCTAAACATTTTAATGATGCTCTACCTTTATTTCTAAAGGATTTTTTAAAGTCAGGTCCAGCTACAGACCCTTGATTTGAGGCTTGTGTCTCAACATGAATAGACACAAAGTAAAAGTGACTCTTCCTGTTCCCTACCTGAAGCACCTAGTAGATCTTTTGAACCAAATGGCTCTACCTCTTTCTGTTCCGCATTCCCAAGCCTTCATACTCCCTCATTAGAACTACCAACATCTGAAACACAGCAGTTTCTGTACAATAACTCTTGCCTGCAGCACTTAGGGATCAAGACAATGTTTCACTCCTTTTGCTTTGTCTAGCCTAGCCAAGTAAACAGGGCTAGACAGAGTCTTGAGCACTGGCACACAATTTAATTGCTGACAAGCTCCTTCTTTTGCCAGCTGTCTTTGATGATCTGGTCATGGTTTGGGGGATGGAAAAAGCAATGGCCCGGTAGGAAGTAAAGGTGAATCCATGCTGGCTGTGGGGGGAAGTAGAGGGATTAGTTCAGTAATGTGGCCACAAGTTTTATTTACTGTGCCTGGGGTGGTCAAGTTTCTGTATGGCTGGGAGCAACAGAACCAGCACTAAATACCTTCAGGAGAGGCTGAGGAAAAAGGAACTGCAGGGGACTGCCTCCAGCATAGGATGAGGCTGAGCAAGGGTTTCAAGGCAGCTGGTGCCATTGGCCTTAGCCCTGCTGGCTTGCATATGGCTGGGAATTCAGACTATGCCACTCCTCATGTGCTAGTTCATGACATAACCATGAATTTGATCACTCAGGCTGTAAGTAATAGTATTTCTTCTAAGGCTTCAAAATTACGCTGTCTAGAGCATAACACCCTCAACTAAAAATTGAGCCTGTTTCCATTTATGTTACTGGCACAATCTTTTGTCTTTCTCCTGTAGCATACAGTACTGGCTGCTGATTTGTCAGATTTAGTGAATCCTGTAATCCCCCCAAATTACTGAATTATGACTGCAGAATTAGCCTAAATTAAATATTTCAAAGACTAATTAATCTTTTAAACAGCAGGTACTTACTAAATCTTTTTTCCCAAGCTGTTAAAAAAAAAAAAAAAAAAGGAAAAGAAATTACACTCTACTTAAAAGTGAAACTTCTTATTTTCAGGTTTCCAAGCATCTGGAACATGAACCAGCAAACGTGGATGCCGCCACAAGCCTATTATCTCAGTTGTAATGCATAATAGATGATGCAGGGATTCCAAGAAATGAAGAGTACACAGAGTGGTTGCTTTGTTTGTACAATTTTATTAAAAAAATCTTGTTAATATACAAGTATTGGCACACTTTAATACAAACTACAAACAGACCTTTCCTATAATCTAGGAAAGTGGAATGTCAGAAGTCAGTGTGAGAAACTTAAAGTGCTAAAACAGAAGGCACTTCACAAAATTGGTTCACTGAAACAATTTAGCATAACTCAAGTTGATGTCCTTCACTTTTCAGCTTGGCAGTGAAAGCTTCAAAATTGATTGAAAGGTTATTGATTGAAAGGTACAGAAAGCTTCTTGGCAGTAAAGCTTCAAAAAATGCTGATAACTGTGAGCAGGAAGCCAAATCATTTTTTTTTTTTAATGATCAAAAGGCTGTAAAGCATTTTCAAATGTTTTTTACAAAAGAAAACTTCAAATCATTGGATTACACAAAGGACACACAGGTGAAAAAAATGCCAGAATTTTTGATGAAAGCCCTTTTCTCTGGTTGTTCCATTTGTTTTGTGAAGTAGTTAAAGGAAGCAAAAGGAAATATACTCCCAGAGTCAGTGAACTAAGAAGTTATACATTCATTATTCAAATACTTAGGTTATGAAGAAGTCTAGAATGTTATAGTTAGAGGTAGATAGTCTGGTTGACACAATATCTAATAATTTAGTATCTGCACATCAAAGAGATCACAGACTCCTTCATTATCATCCAGGTTAAAGTTGTAGTCATCTCCGGGAGTAGGAGAGAGTCGTAAGAGAGGAAAAACTGTAAAGCAGGAATAGTTTAGTTTAAATTAAAACACTTCCAGCATATGAGTCCTATCTCATAATTCATCATGTCTGTCATCCTCAGTGCCAGGTTTAGTCTTGATTAAAATATTGTCTTGACAATCTGACAAGCATGCTGGGATACGTGCTAGGAATACCTGTACTGCCTTACAACTAAAGCAGTAAGTGATATGTCTTCATTTTTTCTTAATATTTTAAGTGAATTTGCTGGCACGGAGTGATTGCTGTGGAATACAGACTTAACCTCTCCTTGTGCAGCAAAGGCGCTGCTGAGCAGCTTTTGAAATTTCCATCAGAAAGCCATCACTTACATAGGTATTTCCTTCTTCCTGTTGCAGCACTGTAATCTTCAAACATTTATCATCTCACATAAGGAAGTTACCATTGTCCCCATTTTACGGATGGAAAATGGAGGCTGGCAGGCTCTCTGTACACTGCATTTCAAGCATGGACTTGAAGCAGTCTTTGGGCAATGCAAGAAGAGAAGCCTTAGCCCTCATGCCTTGCTTCAGCACAGTAATCTAATGCAGATGAGCTGGACATGCTGTATCATCTGCTTTAAAAGTTGAGCCTATTTCCCTTTTCACCATGTATTTTATTGGCACATTCATGTAATCCTGTCTTCCCTCTTGGATCTTATAATTGCAGGGTTCCTCCTGGATAAACCCTGAGGCTGTCTGCTTGAAGAGCAGATGATAACACAGGCTGCTCGCAGAATAGCACAGGTACAGGGAAAGATGAAGAATGCCAGCTGAGTTCAGCTCTTTGCCTGGCACCTGGGTCAGTGCAGATACAGCAGAGAGGCAGGGAGTACTCGAACTTACTAGCTCGGCTCAGCTCTGTATTCCAGTGGCCGCTGAGGCACAGGACCAGAAGCGGGTTACATTTGTCTGTTCTGCCAGTGTACCAAAGCTGGCCATATATCAGTCTGCATGCAGGCACGTAAATATGTTCTATTTACTTAAAGCTCCTGCAGGAAGCCTGGGGCAGAACAAAACTAAACCAATTTTTTTTAAGATAGCACCCTAGTCATCAGCCTATTCTTTCTTTGTTCCTGAATTAAGTACTGTTGAGTTACTCATGCATGTAAGTGCTTGCTGCATTGAGACTTTCACATTTTGATTGTTAAATAAAACTGTTACAGAGGAACTGAAAGGGGAGCAAAGACCAGAATGACAAGGATAGAGGAGGCAGCACAGGGGAAAGAAGTAGTTTCATATTGACTCTTGGCATCAGATTTAACAGACACCTACCAAGAGTACTGTTCATACAAAAACCATGCTACTACTTGTCATTATTAAAAAGTGAAGATACTGAATACTCACCATCAGAAGACATGAGTTCATCAATAATATCCCCACTGATAGTTCCTGTGAAAGACAGAAGCATGCATTTATAGTAGCTAATGCAGATTCTCTGCATTAAAACACTGAACTGCAAAGTACAATATGGCTTGTGTGCACACCACAGGAGCTGTGGAGACAGTCAGTGTGCCATATATACTTAAAAGATATTTGTATTTTTATCCCTCAATTGTTCCTGCTAAATTTCTCCTTCCTCTCCTGTGCTGTACAGTTGATCTCTTATAACCTTAAAGTTGGGTGCAATACAAAGCTTATTTGGCAGCAGAGGAGGGTATTTTACTCAGAATGAGATTGCTGCTCAAAAGTGGCTCAATGGCTTTGTTAGGAGATAGACAAAGGCCTGTCATTTCCTCTGTGGCAAAAGTGTTCATCTTTACCACTTGATAACTCACTGGTAACTTGGTCACAAAGAACAGCTCAGGAAACTAGTAAAACTGTTAAAATAGTAACGGTTTCTTCCTACCTGCGGGCTCATCCATCTTTGCTATGTCAAATGAATTTGGCTTGAGAATACAGTTAACATCCAAAGGGAGCAAAGCCTGATAGTCATTTGAGCTAGCTGTAGTTTGGGTGACATCTCCTGAAAGGCTGGGGTATAATGCAGAGTCTGGAAGGCTGGAATAAGGAGTTGCTGAAGTCGCACTGTTCTGCTGCAAACTGCTGTCTACAAAGAGTGAAAAGCACATTATAAAAGTCTGTTTTGGTAAAAAGGAACACAGAACACCTGCACCCGGCTTTGTCTTACTAGGAGAACATGGCCAATGTCAGGGTTGAGGTGAGAGAGTCTCCCCCTTCTTAAGTCATGAGCACAATTTAATCAGGACCCCTCAGAAAGCTAGTTTGCTATATTGATAGTGTTTTCTTAAGTGTCTTTATATTATCCTACCATTATTATGAAAAAAACTAGGCCATAGGCAGGCAGTCCCTCACTGGGATTGTGCAGAAGAAGGTGAGCAATCTTGTGGCACAAAAGCAGGAACTGCTGCCTGTACTGTCAGTCTCATTAAAAGATGCATGTTCAAATCACTCCATCAGAGGTCGGCAATCTTGTTCCACACTGCATGCATTCATTCTGGAGAAGGATCTCAGAATATTTAACAAGATCACATCCAAAATCTTTTTGGTGTAAGATGATAAGCTACCAAGGGATAATCTGCCTTACTAGATGAAAGACAGAAGAGGAAGAGGCTTCTCTGCAACCTCCAGAGAGCTCTTAGTAAGCCCTTGGGGTAGCTTCTTAACAGACAGCTGCTATGTTATGCAAATTGTTATCTGCCTTTCCTTTATCTACCCCCTTTCTAACTGCTTTCCTCCTCTCAGTCCCCTTGTTCCTCCTACCCAACTGAAGCGGGGAAAAAAACCTGGACCTACCTGATGGTGTGTCTGCAGCTGATGTTTGTGGTAAATGTTGCCCCTGGTTAAGACCATGTTGTTCTGGAGGATTCTGAGTAGCAGTAGCAGGTTTAGGGGGAGTCACTGGATTTGCAGGCTGAGATGGGGGTTGTGCAAGGTCATCGGGTGGAGGAACTGGAAACACCATGGGCTTGGAGGAACTTGATTCTTTATTTATAAGCAGCACGTGGATGGGTCCTGAACTACTTTTAAGATTGATCTGGTATTTCTTTTGTCCATTCTGTCCCTGTGAAGTTGCATATRAGGAAAGTTACAATTCCTTGAGAGCTTGAAACTTACCAAAAATGACAGTAATTGCATATAGTCATTTCCCATAGAAAGTAAAGAAGGTATTTAAATAGAATTCTCAAATTGTACTTTTTTACCTTCCAGGAGATAAGTGCAGTGCTCTTCTAGTCAGAACACTAGGAAGAGATAACTGACAAACTTATCAGATCATATTCAGAAAGAAAAAAGTAATTTAAAACAGATATGTGACCTAATAAAAAACAGGTTACAAACCTGTTATGTATTTACCTGACCAGAACACAGTTACAGAAGACAAAAATATACAATCCTCCGAAGTGCTTAGCTGATCTTGAATTAAAGTTACATGAGACTTATACCAGGGCTTCATCTTACCAATAACAACAATAATAAATAATGATTTCTGTACATTTAGATTGCTTGCTTTTAAACTGAGCTTCAGAATTATCTTAATTGGGACCAACCATCCAACTACAGTTGAATATCCCACTTGGATTCAGTGAACACAGAATCATGAGTCAGTAGAAACAATTTCTTAGCTGATTTGCCAGGTCTTCTCGTTGATAAGTTATTTGAGCAATTTAGCTAGCACTAGCTTCCTGTAGTACAGTCTCAATGAGACTGCTGACCTCACTGTGGTTAATTCAACAAATAGATTTTCAGCAAATACATTCTGAAAAAAATGAGGATGAGGAAAGTGGGGAAAGGGGGASGGAAGGGAAACCAAAGCAACAACATCCCATTTGAAGTTGCAGATTAAGCCTGAGATCAGCTGTTTTAGTCCTCAACAAAAAGTCAAAAAGATACAACAGGCAACTCTGGTCACATAAAGAACCTTTCCATTGCCTGAACTGTCTTTAGCACAGATGGACAAAGACAGTATCACTACATCAGCTTCATGGTTCTAGTTTTGGATGTTGTTATCAGGGTGTGCTTAGCCTCACTGAAAATAGCTTGTGAAACTTGTCACATGAATATCATCCTTCTACAAGCACAGTGGGTGGCTAACATGCTTCATACAACACTTTCTCCCAACTACGTAAGCCCTATTTAAAACAGAGCACTGCAATACAGAAATTAAAGATGGACAGAGATAAGTCATTTGACTTCCTATTTTAATCCTGCTCATTCAAGGCTTCTGGCTAAAGCAAGACTGTCATCTGTGTTGCTCTATCCAGTCTAGTGCCATATGACTAAACATATTTCTACAACTAAATCTAAAAGGCTTTTTCATGCAGGATCTGATATAGGGGTAAAACAGAAATTGCAACAACAGAAGACAGCGCTAATAAATTCTCAAGGGAATTCAAAGCAAGTATGTCAAGCTGCAGAGTTGCAACTTCTCAGAGTAAGAGAAAAGAGGGGGCAGAGAACCCCCCCATTATATCTTATTTTTAATGGAAGACACAATTAATATTAGTCTATCTAGGTGTACAAAAAGTTCTTTTTCCCCATCCTGCCCCTCCACTCTCAAGTGAGATCATCTTAATTTTTTTTCCCCTCTGACACATGGCTAGAAATAAATCTTCACCTCTAACATAGCTCTTCTTTTCCATTGCCGCTCTTGAACACTTAGGTAAACAAGAAACCAGTACATACCATTTCGGGTATGGGTACTTCTAACTGTGTACCACAAGGTGCTTGAATTGCTAGAAGTGTGTCTCCTGGTTAAATAGCAATTTTTAAGAAAGTGTTAACTGTGCATATTTTTCTGAAGTCTTGTAGGGTATGTACTGAAATGAGCTATGGTAATTCTCTAAGGCCACTTAAAATACTGCAAAATTCTAGCATAAATAGAAAGCTTGGGATGGGAACTCACATAGTCCCTATAAGATCCAAGTATATCACCTAATATAAATCATAGTATTCCAACACATAGACCATAGTTGCAAGGACGTTTTCTTGCAGCAGTGCCAGATTTAGCAAYTCCTTTACCTGCTTGTTACTGTCCCCAGATCTCCCAGTTGTATACATTATGTGATGTGAAAATATATACTTAATTAACTAGGTCATTTTTCAGCTAAAACAGTTCTGTGATACAGCTCACTTTATTGCTGAAGAATGGTGGTAATACAGAGAGAATTCACAAGGGCAGGAAAAAAGGTCTTAATGGTTGTCTTCTGTGCCAGGATTTCCAAGTGTCTACGTTCGAAACTTCTGCAGTACATACATATAACTGGGATGTAAAAGCTGATTATCAAATTCACATGTAGCTCACTGTATGTGCACTACAATTTACTGGTTAAAGTCAGGAGATCACAATTATATCAACACACTGACACAAACTGCCTGATGCTGCAGGTCACTCACTTATCTGTGCATCATTTTGCCTTTGTTCATAATTCGGAACAATGCTTTTCCCTCTCTCTCTGCTATGAGATATTTACATGAAGTACTATGTGACTGGCATACTAAATACCTCCATATTTTGTAAATACTAACATTTTTTAGTGAGAGCTCATTTTTGTTGAACTCCACAGTACTTGTCTAATCTTGCACTTTTATTCAAAAACAAACCCAACTTTCCTTGTTGCAAAGCAGCAAGAGATGGTATTAAGCCTTGCTGAAATCTGAAAAACAATCTTCCCTTGGGTAACCCCCGATCAGGAAAGGACATCAAGGGAAGTAATCTCTGCCACCAATTCTTGACAAGTTCTTCAAACCTTCTCTACAGAAGAAGGAGCCCTTTGGATTTGGTAGCAATATCCTATCTCTGAAGTTTAGCTGGCTCCATTTATATAGTATCATCAGGAATTCCCTCTGACTGCAGCTGCCACCAGAAAATGTTATGAAGTTTGTATCTGCCTGGTCTTTCTGGTGGGTTGGACCAACATGCCCTGTACCTGGTTCTGTTAGTGTCCTGAGGCAAGCTGCTGCAAGAATGAATACAGAAAACAAACAAAAAAAAATCCAAAAACAGTGCTCTGAAAACAGATGAAACTCCATTCTATACAATCTGTGACTACAACTAGAAAATAGGTTCCTTTATCTACCAGAACTCGTAGGTCATGAACACTGTGAGGGATATCCCATTTACTACTGATCACTATTGAACACATTTTCTAAATTCAAATTACTTTCAGGGAAAAAGCAGTTGTTTTTATTTCTAATGTTACTGGAAGATACAAAAACAATGCAATACATACAAGTTAGTTTTCAATAGGAACATTAGGAAATCCCTAATTTGCCTAGCAGCAACTTACCATTGAAACAATTACAGATATCTTCATGGGTGACATATGAAAATGTAATTTTTGTCAAGGAACATTTTTCTTCAAACAATATGAAACTGGTATTTGTTGCTCTTTAAAAGAGATTTGTCCAAACTATGCCTAAACTATAAACTGGCTGCTGTTACTCAGAGATGTAATCAGAGCATGATTTATGGCTTTCAGAATGGCTATTTAAAAATAGCACAGTTTTGTATTGTAAAAAAAAAAAAAAAAAAAATCTATGTATGTGAGGAAAATACTAGAAGAAGGAAAATGAAGTAGCTTGAATGAGACTATTTTTAAATGGAAAACATGTAAAACCTTGTTTTTAAGAGTACCATTTGCCTCAGATTTGACAATGGAGAATTCAACTACGTATCCGGACCTCCCAGAATCACAGAAATATACTACTAGAGGGGGCTTGGGCACGCATCTGCAGTCCCGTCCCCCTGCCTCAAGACAGGACCAACTATTAAGACATTCCAGACAGACATTTGCCTCTCCTGTTCTGGAAAAACTCCTGTGACAGAGATTCTGCCATCTCCCTGGGGGATCAAGTCTAGTGCTGAACTCTCCTGATGGAAAGTCCCTAATATCTAACTTAAATCTCCTTTGCTACAAAATCCATCTTACAGGAACACTTTCTGTAGAGCAACTGCAAGTAATTTTAAGTACTTATCACTGTGTTTTAGATAAGAAGAGTACTTTCCTGCTCGAAATCCCAGATGTCTATTTTGCGCAGTATCTTGCAAGACAGCTAAACACAAAGTTACAAGTAATGAACACAGTGTAGCTAGAACTCTCTGCTTATGAGGTATTTACACACAGGATACTTTCCCAGTTCCAGTCCGAGCAAGCTTCAGCACTTTGTCAACTCGATTTATCTTTGGGAGATAGCTAAATCTTTTCAAGAGAAGGAAACAACACAAAAAAATAGTAATGTGAAGTACTGCTAAGAAAGTATAAAGTGCCTGAAAGCAATATATTTCATTTAAAACCAGACACCTGAATTATATTATGGATTTAAAAATTACTGCCATATATACATGTGTCAGATTATTTTCAGAACAGTTACACAGGTTAAAAGTAAGGTCATGTAAACAAAATTTATACTCTTTTACTGTTGAACCAAAACCAAAAAAAAATTATCCTTCCCTTGCTTATGGATAAATGAACTACATTATGCTTTACCACATAACTGTTGTTTTAATTGTAGTTCCAGGATGTGCACAATATTTGTTTAAAAGGATATTGGTGATTTGTAGAGTCATCCATAACATTCTTGATACTTTGCTGTAGCCACAGTTTCTGCTGATCCAATTCTTTTTCTTTTAGCTCTAGATCTTCAATTTCAGCTTCAAGATACCTCAGTCTGTCTATGACTTCCTTTGTATTGCAGCCAGCACCTACTCCTCTTAAAAAGGTACAAGGGTTCATGGAACTAGAGTATGTGAAAAAAATCTAAAGCAAACATGCAAAGATCATTTATGAAGTCTATTTTACACATTTAAAAAAATCTACCGACATTCAGTATGAAGCAAATGAATGTTTACTCTCCCAGCAGTGTTTTAACAGAAAAAAAATGAAAATTCTAAACTTAAGATCAAATTTAGAATTCCCTTCTACCTAATTTTATATTCTTTTGGAACATAAGGTCTTCTGTATTAGAGCTGGTTTGTTGGACCTTTCTCCTAGCCCTCCCCCTAACTCTTCAGCTTGGCTTTTCATCTTCAGTGGCTCATGGGAAAATGTGTGTGGCATACAGACACAAATGTAAGTGAAAACAGTGTGTCCCAGTACCCTTCCCAGATCCATCTAGAGTAAATTTTTTGTCTGTAAGTGCTATTTATAAGGTAGCAATACAAGTTTCCCAAAAGTTTCTCTGATATACACTTCAAACCTGGTTTCATGCATCAAAGATGCAAGTTAAAGAGAAGACAAAGGGCATTTGCAACTTTACTGTGATTCCCATATGCTGCATTGCTCACTGCTGAGTGCAACATTAATTCTTTGTTAGCATATCTAGTTGGGAGAGGTTAAAGGAAGCAATTTTTGTTGCTCTTGAGCATGAGAAAACATGCAGAATTGACTTACTTCCACTGAATGCTGTTTTTTGACTTTTTCTCAATCAGATCAATTCCTTCCAAAACGTTGGTGATATCATAGATCCTTCTTTTCTGTCTCACAGCAAGAGTATCAGCAGCCTGTTAAGGGAACAGTGACAAGTGTCAGCAACTTGCACACTGAGGGCAAAAGACAGACTCAGTAAGCCATTTCCCTGGGGGAAAAAAAAAGCCAAATAATTCTGTAATTCTGAAGGGAGAAGGCTCATCTTTTCAACAGCCAGATGCTCAATCATGAATTCAAAAGCTGAGCACCTGCTTGGAATGGCACGCAAGAGTGGCCTACTAGTGCCACAAAGCACACTGAGAGGAGCCACRTCTTTCAGGGCCAGGGAGCCTATCCTTGTCGGAGAGGAAAGAGTTCAAAAATATTGTAAAGACTGTGTTTGGAACATGCACTCTTCATCCTCATAGAAGAGCCTGTAATGTTCTTTTTGGAAGGTAGGAAAAAAGAGTAGGGAAGGCAGACAGCAACACCCTGCCATGACATAAGCCTCTGAAGCCAACAACGTGTTACCTTTACCATCCCTCCCTCCTAGCACTTGATATACTGCAGTCTTTGTTAGGATTAAATTGTGCCCGGATCCAAAAGGACAGGGCTGTAATTTCACAAAGTGGTTGAAGAAGAGCCAGAATACTTTAAGCCAGCATTGTCTTACAACATTTCACTGCATGAGTCCCTGCTGTAGTATACCTGAACTCGCTCTATCTATCCCATTGAGTACTAAGAGCCATTTCATGGCTACCAGAACCCTCATACCGACATATTGATGATCACCATTGTCTCAATTTCGCTTTTAGATTAAAACTAGCTAAGCTGTGTTTCTACATGCTGTCACAGCATGGCACTCCAAGCAAAGCATGTGCTCTCAGTCAGCAGAAATACTCGCTTTGCTTGATCACTCCATAACTCTGTCCATGCTGATTTGTATCTATCCGATGTGAAGCCTTAGGGTAGAATAAGCAAACCTGAGCTAGTAATGCCTTCCATACCCTCATCTTTTTGACGGTGTAAAGTGGCTCAGGTTCAAAGACATTAGCCAAAAGGAGAGAAAGCAAAGAGCAACCTGACCCTGTAACTAGTCAGGGCACACAGACAGACTTGATCCCTAAACAGTTTATAATTGTTGTATTAAACAATCAGAAAAAATAAATTAATAGAGAGGGAGAGTGCAAGAAGCGAGCGAGAGAAGGATAGCTGACAAAGACTTTTGCATCCCAAATTTGAACTAGTCTGTAAACCCGGCTAATTTCTACTGTAGGCACATAAAAATTTATTTCAGTTTGCCTAACAATCTACTAAATTAATGCTCTTAGTAAAGCAGCATATACAAAGAGTATATAGAACAATCGCAAACAAAGATAACCAAATCTTTCGTGTTATAGAAGGATTATAAGCATAACATCCTTATAAGCAAAGCCCATATAACTCCTTTTATAGTATTTCCGAGTCATAAACAAACTTGCTGGCGTTCCAAAGAAATTACATTTTCCAACTAGAAAGTTAATTACTAGGAATCAGTAGTCCAATTTATATTGGTGAATGGTTTGCTAGTGAAGGAAAATTGAAGAAAAAAGGAGAAGAATGGAGTTTAAAAAATATTCTTATAGTCATGAAGTATAAATACTGTTCTTTCTCCTTTGCAATGCAATACCTACTAAACAGCRTTTCTACTGATAATGTTACCAATACTTATCTTTTGTATGGTCTTTTGTAACAGTCTGTTAAACTCTTTTTATATCTAGCATATACATAAGTTATAAGCTGCACCCTTCAGTTCTCTCCAAGGAAACAATCCTCCAGTCATTAGTCAGCTAGTATGCGCCTGCTACTTTAACCTGCCGTTCTGCTGCATGCATGCATACTGCTTACAAAGATTACAAGTCAAACCTTCAAACTCTAGCAAGTGACAAACCTGATGCTGCCTGTGCAACCTTTACTCAACACCCTGTACATTTCATAGGCTTCAGACACACAACTTCTTACATGCCTGCAAGCTCTCTACATCATTCAGGGCAAGGAACGGGCAGCACACACTTCAGCAGCGGCTATTCCATTCATTCTGACTTCTTCTCATTGTTCAGCCTACGGCCTTTGCTCCACTGCCTGTGGTTTGAATCATGAACAAACTGCTCTGGAGACAGATTTCACTTCTTCAGGAGATAGACTAAAATGCCTGTCTGTACGTTATACGAATGCTTTGCTAATGTTAATGTATTTTCCAAATGTTCCAGTGGTAAAAAATACTGATATACAAACTTGTAGCTATAACACCAAAGTATATTAAGATAAAAAAAAATTCACTAATTCTGAGTGCTCAACCTCAGACATTTCAGTACTCTTAGTACTCCAAATTCTACTGCACTTCCTATGTCCAAAGCACAGCTCCCATTAACCTCCGCAGTGGAGATTGAGCACGTTTGCAAACCAGACTGCAGAATCCCAGGCCAGGGACTGAGAAAATGAAGGACACAATTAGTTCTGTATGTATTTGGCTAGACTAGCATTAGATACAATTTCATCACAGCTATAAAGTTCAAATACTTACTACAAGAATTCTAACTGCAGAGAAGGCAAATTAGGACTGGTCTGGAAAATTTAATCCAGCTATTCATTTGCTTCTTAATCCAGTTACCTTCTCAAAATTTTATAAGGCATTTCATAGGTGAAACAAATTGAAAAGTTTCTCCCAGATACTCTAGCAGTCACCAATGTAGGCACACAGTCCAGTAGTGGAGTTCAGATCTTCCACACAAACTAGTCACTAAATATTTAAATAATTAAAAAAAAAAAAAAACCTCCTGAGACTTTTTAGCAAGTCTCCTGCTGTCAATAAAACTAGTTTTTAAAAACTTACCATTTTTTAGCCTATGCCAAGTGGTTGAAATCGGTCCAACCAGCTCAAAAAAGGGCCATCTACCATAATGGCTCTGCTAAAATGGCTCCTTCCTCCGAATCATTTGTACTTGGAATTGCTTCATAAAATATTCTTAATGTAAAGCTACCGTACTGCAGCCATTCTTTCTAATATATCCTCATACTTTGAATTAGTATGTACCCAAGACAAATACTATCTGACTGTCTTCTAAAAAGGCTCTCAACTATAAGACAAATACTTCAGCATGGTGCTTAGCTTCTGTGCGTATTCAGCTCATGCGGCTTCTGGAATACAGAAAATGTGCTGTTCAGCACAGTTCCAGTTGCACACATACATGCACCCCCCCCCCCCCAAAAAAAAAAAAAAAACACCACGAAGGGATAATGGAGAGCTTAGGCACATTCTTAGGCAACTTTTCCTTTGCTCCTTGGGAGCTGACAAAAGGCAACAGGAGCTACCCGTGCACGCTTGCCGCACTAGCGCTGACCATGTCAGGGGCAGCAATGCCCGCTTGACCCCCACATGTCACAGGGAAGAAGTGCCGCGTCTCCCAGACCCGTGCCAGCAGCAGATAACAGGGCTCTGCTCCCCAGGACTGCCAACAGTCCGGCGAGAGTTTTACACTGAACAGTGCGTTTGGCCAGCGTATGTAAAAGTACTGAACATCACTGCATGCATACAAATTAAGGGATTATAAAATTTAATAGATAGGCTTTTTTCTTCTCTTCTGTGGAGTAGAGCAAGTGTAGAGCAGCCGTTATTTGCTCCTGATCAATACCTTTCTAAGGAAGAGARAGAAGTGTGTGCACACCAGTCAAGTCAGCAGAGTTTGTTGCACAAGTTAATATACAACTCTAATCTAAGAGCCTTGTGGTCACTGAGAAGGCTGCTGCCAACGAGACACATACGAAGCCCCAAACATCAAACTAGATTTTAAAATGCTAATGGCCTAAAGTGCTTGAGAAAGAGAGGCTAAATATAGATTAGAAATTGTGGAAAATTAGGGAATTCACTGATGACAAATTTCAGTGACATTCTGGTTTCCAGGAAGTACATATACTCTACCAAAACATCAAGTGCAGTAAAGTTCAAATCTGAGTTTAACAGGGATAGCAGGGAAACAGACTGGGTAGTCAGACAGTCTTTTCCCATCTTGTTACCATATGCTTCCCTGWCTACATCATCTGAGTGGTATACTGAACTGCCACTCTTGGATCTGCACTTCCTAGGCAACTGAGGACTAAATTTGAAATGCTTTCTGCACTTCTCTTTCAGATCCTGACTCAACTAGGGGCAGGGAAGGAGGTTTAGATCACGTCAGGGGCATCTGCCTTTACACCAGCATCACACAAGGAGATGAGAGCAGGGATCCGGGTCTCTTTCTGTGGGGCACAAGCAGCACAAAGTGGCAGGACAATCCTTTCTCCTTTTTCCTTTTGCTTTCCCCTCTTGACTAGCAGGTAGACACTTCAGCCATTAAACACTTGTTCTTATATAACATATTTTTTCAGTTGGAAATTCTGTCTGGGCTTTTTTTTTTTTTAATGGTTTTTCTTTATTGGTTTGGAATTTCTAGAGACACAGGAGCCCCTTCAAAGCTGCTCAGCAGTAGCTGCAAATCCAAAGCTCCTTAGTGTCCCTGCATGTGCAATGTTTTTTGTCTCCTGTGGTGGAATAAGATAAACTTCAGTGGCAAACAAATGGATTTTAGATCACTAATGTTTTACACTTTTGTCAGAAACACTATTTAACCTGGGCTATAGTAGGGCTCGCATTATGCTATAAACCAAGTCCATTTAAGAAACTGAAGAAGAAGCAATACTATACTACAGAAGGGAAGAAATGTATGCTTTGGGAGCCATTTTAGGTGACTTATTCATTCATTTCCATCTTTTTCTATTTCTCTCTTCCCTGTAGTTGATAAGTTGCTGATCACAGAAATTTTTTCCTTTGTTTTTTTTCCCTTCCATCTCATCCCTTACTTTCCTAAGCTTGCTTCTTTAACTAGATTTGCTTACACAGGCTTATTCAGAGACAGTTATTGGACAGTTATGAAGTTATTCAGGAATAGCTGCTTAATTTCAAAATGAACATTGTAGAATCTAAATTCTAAGTAAAGAAAATCCTCACTTCTACCCCCATGATTTCTTAGATGTTAAGAGAGAAGTGTCCAGCGCTAAAACACTGCCGAAGTTAAGCATACAGAACCAGCAGTTTCTTGCAYCCAGCGAATAGTGACCGCACGCAGGACTGTGCATCACTCCTGTTTTGCAATGGGTCAGCACCATATGCCCCAAGTATCATTCTACAGACTGTTCAACAAAATTTTTATTGAAAAAAAATTTATGGAGAAGTTTTTATGATATTTGCAGCGCCCATTTACCTTTCTCTGTCTGTTTAACCCACCGTTTTCTCCGGACAGTTACCACCAGCAAGGAACGTCAGCCCCATTCCGTTACAGAGCCCAACTTTACTGTTCAAACCTCTCTTCTTTGGCTACTTAAGCTAAAATTTTTGACCCGATGTCTTACACACATGAATGCTTTTTGCTTCTCAGAGTGACCTGGAGGATCGCAAAGCAGGTGACAGATAATAAACTAGGCAATCCTCGAGATGCGGAGAGCTCACCTCTATTTTACAGAGGAGAAAGCCAGTTAAATACAAACACGTTAACGGATTGGTCTGCATCACGCAGGCAAGGCTACAGGAGGAATAAGACACCTATCAACGTCCTTTCAAGCTCACTCTGAGAAGTTCTGCAGGTCGCTGCGACGTCCCCGCAGCGGCCGCTGTCCCGGCGCGGGCGCGGAGCGCAGCCGCGAGGCCGGCGCCGCCTCCGGGAGCCCGCTGCGAGCGGCCAGCGGCGAGGGAGCCCCTCCAGGGCGGCCTCAGGGCGGGCGCCGCGCCGCCCGTCCTCCCTCCCTCCCTGCCGGGAGGCCTCCCTGCCGCCCCGCCGGGCCTTCAACCCGCGCTGGTGACAGCGCCCGCCGCCGACCCGGCCC
>NW_020450632.1:259906-285010 GCF_003343035.1 Apteryx rowi
CAGGGCGGCGCTTGCCGGCCGGGGCCTGCCGCGCCCCTGCGTGGGGCTGTGAGCGCTCGGCTTCCCCCTGTTGTACCGGCAGGTGAAGCAGGAGCTCRGGCGACGCGCTTCGAGGGGGGAAGGCCGCTGGGAGAAGCCCTGTGGTAGCGCAGTAGGGTGCCTGCTGGTGGCCAGAAAGCGAGGTGCCCCCCCAAGCACACGTTTCCTTACCCTTGCTAGCCCTTGCCGCGTGTAAAACGTTTCACACACTCTTGTCTGCTTTTAAATTAGTTGTCTTAACTTCAAGGAAAGTCAGACAAATAACATTTTTTATGTGTAAACAAAAATCTCTCTAGAGTGTTGTTTAACTTGTTAAAAATGGCCTGGAAGGTTTGTTACTTGGACCTTAAATGCATTTCATTCCAACGGCAACTCTGAAAAGTGGAAATGTAATTTATTTATAGTTCTGTATTCAGTTATTTCCACTGTGCAGACTGCTGTAATATGTGATAACAGAATGGAAGAATACAGCCCCTCTCTTCCGAACACACTCAGGTCAAATGAAAAATGTGCAGGGCAGCTTAGTTTTAGATAACAGCAGCTGCTGTGTTTCAGCCTAGCTGGGCTTCTCTTGCTTCAAATGAGCAAAGCTCAGAACTGAGGTCAGAGATTACTTAATAAAATACAGTTGAGGACCAATGAAAAGTAGCAACTTTTGTACCTGGTAGATAATGAATATGCCGCCTACATTTTTTTTTTTTTGCATGAGTTTGAGTTCTTCAGTAGTTATTAGGTTATTATCAAAAAATATTATTTGAGGCCTCCTACAGAAATATCCTTGCATTTTACACCAGTGGAAAGTCCCAGTAGTTTAAGTTATGCCACTATTTTTCTGTGCAGTAACAACTCTTGTTCCACATAGCTTTTTCACAAGAGAGCGCAGACAAAGTCAAACACAAGTAAATCTAGGAAGCAAAACCTGTTATATAAACAACTCTTATCCCACTT
Organism: Apteryx rowi; assembly: GCF_003343035.1. NCBI lineage: Eukaryota > Metazoa > Chordata > Aves > Apterygiformes > Apterygidae > Apteryx > Apteryx rowi. Next base: position 260,894 of record NW_020450632.1, read on the forward strand.
ATCATGGGCAAAGGGATATAATTAACAAGGCTGGCTACGTGACTTGATGTTTTGTCCTTTGTCTTAGTAAAATGAAGTCAAACCCAAAGCAAACCAAAACTGTGCAAGCATTATATATATATATGCATGCTATTTTTACAATAGCATATATATAAATATATATGTGCCCTTTCTGGGCCTTGAATTGCGTTCCTGCAGGTTTTCTGTAACACAATTTGCTAACCCATTTTACACATATTGATCTAAATAGAAGCATTATCTTGTCTGGAAATGAAAACAAAGCTGAATCTAATAAAAGCAATCATTTTTAAATTATCACGATTAATGCAGAAGAACATATGCTGCCTCTGACAAGAACAGAGTTCACATTTCATTTAATTTTCATTTAGTTATTTAATACCTTCCAATAATCTCAGGCTGAAATTTATCCTTGTGAATTGGTACTAAAATTTGGCATAGTTTTGACCTATGCCATAATTTCATTAATTTATCATTTCAGGTCCTATTCCCAAGGTAGAAATTAGAAGCACAAAGTGGGAAACAACGCCAAAGGTAGAATTAGTCAGCTGAAAAACAAAAAATACAAACACTACTAACACATATGTACCCAAGTTCCATGGTATGAGATTTGTGAGCTCAGAGCAAGGAACAAAAATAATGTATGATAAACAGTAGTAATTCTCTATGACAAAAACAAAAAATGGTAATGGAATGAAAATTTTGGAATAAAAACTGAATTTATGTTAATAAATTAAAAAAGGATAAGATCAAGTTCTTTTATCCTGCTGATGCATTCCAGGAATTCAGTTATTTCATCAAAACTGTGGCTGGATCAAATAATTAGCAAATAAAAAAAGAAGTACCCCAAAAGACACTTGGTAAGTACGTGAGAAAAGCATTCTGAAAATGCTGCTGCAAAAAAGCAACCTYTCTGTGTGAGTGATATCCACGTAAATATTATAGAACAGTTTTCCAGATCAGTATTTTCTCAAATAATGTGGCTCCTGAAGGAGTGTAGAGTGCAAAGAATGAAAAGACATTTTCTTCTGCATTTAGGTAATGTTGTTATATGTATTTAAGTATCAGGGAATCAAGAGATTGCTGTAATGGGAGTGTTTAGAAGACAGATAAATAAGACTGATTTTAAGCTTTACAGCAAAATTTACTAATTGCCAATCATTAACACAGTTGTGTTAGGAGTTCTTACCCCATATTAATCATTATCACTATGTACTAATTATTACAGATTCACTGCTAGCACAGATTTAGAAGTCAGTCCTTAAGAGCTATATCCTAAACGCGCTGTGATGGTACAATACCGTAGAGCTGATGCCGCATCATTAGCGCTGACTGTGATGGTCCTCAGTGGTCTCAGTCACTGCAGCCRGGGTGGCCAGATGCAGGAACTCTTTGCTGAAGGGAGGCAGAGCTGAAGCGGGTGTCTTCTTTCTGCCCCCTCCCACAAATCTGGGCTCTCACCCTTTTATAAGACAGTTTAATTTCTAGACAATTGCTGGCCCATGAACTCTACCCACTCTGGGACTATGTTGCTGTGCAGCGTTGAGGGGTGTTACTTTCCCAGGCCACTGCAGGTGTCTGTCTTAGTTGCTGCTGCTTTTCTTAAAGCAAAAGCAGTCTTTTCCCAGGTCTCAAGGTTGTGCTTTTTCAAGGACCAGTCACCGACCCTCAGCGAGTTGTTTTGATGCTGGGGCCTCTGCTTTCAACTTGTGCCCATGTTTCAAGGCCTTTGCTGCTATCCCATGCCTAAGCTGTACATCACAACAAGAGACACCTGGCACCAAGCTCTGGTTCACACAGCAAGTTCTCATAACAAAAGTCGATAACAAGCCTAACAGGCCTTGCACAGTTAGCCAAGGGCCTGTGGCCCATTATAGCAATAGCAAATAGTATTTTTACTGGGCTGTTGGGCACAAAAATGCTTATAACGCTTATGCTACATTAGTTTGCTTATGCTTGAGTTCAAAGCAAACTCATGTTAAAGTCTGCTTAGGGGCTTCTACTTCCATTGGTGCAACAGGCCTCTCTGCTTTAGTGACAGTGTGTTTGGAGTTGGGAAGAAATAGCTCCACCTTGTGTACCAACAAATAATTGATTCTATTATTGCAGCATTTAACACTTCAGATTATGGGGTGTAACGACCTTTTAGTAGCTTCTGAAAATAAGCAAATGGAATAAATGCATCAGTGCACTGGAGATTTTGAAAGAAAGTAGTCAAAATATTTGCCATCACGGAGGAGTTGAAATAATCATATTAACATAAGGCTTATGATTAGTTTCCATATGAAGATGTTAGTTTATTATCTCCTACTTTTCAAAAGCCTGTTTGGAAACTTATTTCCACAGAGAACCAAAATGGACTAAAACAAGTAGGAACAGTAATTAAGACCATGTTTGTTACTTGGTGATTTCCTAAAGTCCCAGAACCATAATTTTGTCTAGAAGCAAATGCATGTTAATTAAATAAAAACACAGTATTAAAAACTTGACTTGTTAAAAGAAACATAACACCACAACCCAGAAGCAATCTATTCAATATGAAAAGTTTGTTTTCTCTGCCGTGGTGGAGGAAATCTTCAAGCTCCTCTCTTTCCATTTTTCCATTCCTGTGCTGAGACTTTATTTGTATTAGACCTCCTTTGTTCTTACCTTCTTGCTTCTTATTAAACATAATGCTCGTTCCTAACTTCACATGGTGCTTTTCAGTAGACTTGTTCTGAGCCACTTTGACAGAACAGTCATAAAAAAGGATACCAGATACACAACTCAGAAATAACAATTTATTACAAAAATATTGTACAAATACTTATGGCTGATTCCTGAACCTTCAAAATATACATCTCAGAGAATGTTTTCTTAAAACATTTCAAAGAAAACAAGGAAAAAAAGTGTATGTATGTTTACTTCATACACTTTCTTAGTGTATATATTGAAGAAGAGGAAAACTCTCAGATGTAAGGCATACCGTTTCAAAGATCTTGTTGAATGTCATTCAGTGCATTTGTAAGTCGTCTCATTTTATTTTCCATGGATTTTTTGTTGTCTGCCAATTCCTGCAGAAGCTGACGCATTTCTTCTTCAACATGGTAAACCTGAAATAGCATGTAGAGATCAAATATAATTCTTGCTTTTCCTTATTATGCCAACAAACACTATCTTGACAATTTTTAACACTGATAAAAAAGGTAGGAATTATGCACTTATATTAGCAAAGAACCCATGTTATAAACTTTACATTATAGCACAGATTTGTGACTAAAGCTGTAATCAGAAGTAAAAGTACTTCCTTGAGGAACTGCATGGAAACACCACAAATAAAGACAGGATACGATAAACAATTTCTGAGTTAGAAAAAACAAAGTCCATAATATATGGCATCAAACGTTTAAATAATTGACACACTACCTTTGCCAGTATGTGCAGTAGCAGAGTTTGGCTTTAAAAAAAAGTATTCATTTGCTAGGAGATGGCCAGTTTTCAAAAGTAAAGTATCTGCCATGTACAAAAAGTTCTAGTTATCACACCATAAAAAAAAAAAGAACGTAGTACATCAGGAAAATACTGGCAAGAACAGTAACTGTTTAATCTGATATAATCTGATATATCACCATTACTCTTTCCTCTGTAGATAAAGAATGTTTAGGTATTGACTATCAACAGCTGCATAGCATGGCACTCTACTTTTCTTGAATATAGAACCTCATGACTATAATATTCTACAGATTCTCCTACTGCACAAAGACAGAATACTATACTGGGGCTGCTTCCATGAAGAGATCAACCATACAGATATAAATAGGTGACCTGAAGTACCATGCTGTGGTAGCTGTAGAATAAAAATACAAATAAACACATAATAATTTAGTATTAAAATTACTTTCTCATTTGCTTCTTCAATTTGTTTTTCCTTTTCATTTGCCAGCTGCAACAGTTCTGCCTGATGAGCGGCTAATGTTGACTCAAGTTGTTTTCTAAAAGCATCATCCATTGCATGAAGCTTTTCCATTGCAACCCTAAAAGGAAAAAACAAACAAACAAAAAAACCCCCCAAAAAACACGCTCCACCAGACAGCCAAAACAAAGTATTATGCTTTGCCCAATTCTGCYTTTGATAATGCTTCTAATAACATGGGCACCAAGACAATTATTTCAATATCTAGCTTCAGAAGATCTCTTGCTTTCTCAAAAACACATTCTAGTTTTAGGCATCACGTTTAGGGCTTTGGTATTCTTCTTAGCTGAAGCATTTAATCACTAGCAAACAATAAAAAGATTCAGGCTTGCTACTGTCAACATGGATAAGAACTCCATGTGCTTTCACACATTTACTTATCACAGAGGACAGTGTTTCTTCCTGAGAAGGTAAGGACTAGACTATGCAATCCTGTAAATTGCCTCTGGGCTTATGTTTCACAAGAACAGAAAAAGTATCTGCTTTGTAGAAGTGAAGTAGACAAATCTGGCTCTATCACACATACCCTTCCGGGATGTTAAGTCTGCTTTTGGGGGAAAATTCTAAAACATGCAGCAACAAAAAGCAAGGAAACTTATTCTCCACTGTGCTACTAATTTACAGCAAAATTTTGAACAAAACCAATACTCTGTGACAAAATTTCAGTTTCACTATTGAACTTCCAACTATTCCAAAACCTAGTACTATCAACAATTTGAGTTTTTCAAATCAAACGTCATCAAGGTATCTTCTTTCATTTCTTAATCAGATGACAATTTAACCTCACCTTCCTTAAAAAAAAAATAGTGAAAATGATTTAAAAAGTCTGTGTTTCACTTAAAAATGTAAAGCAAAAATCCTTAGTAATACAAGCTCATTCCTTCAGTAACAATGTGGTTAATGTTGCTTATTTATACAGTCTGAATGGAGAGCTAGTCCCTTTCTTAAGGAAGACTGTGAGGAAGGAGGAAAAAATAAGAGAAAGGGGCAAATGAATAAAATAAAAATACTACTAACAATCTAGGCTTATCACAGGCAGTAGTTTACCATACTTCTCCATACTGCCAAAAGTATATAGTGTAACTGAAAATCATTTAAATCCCTGATCATTTTCTGGGGTGCGAATATTTGTTTCCCAGTCATCTCATATTTTACTATTAAGTGCTCTAAAAAATTCGACAATACAAGAGGAGTAATAAAAGAAATTAAAAACCCATTACTAATTGTAAGGGAAGAGAATGACAAGTAATTTATATTTCAGTTTGTACTAAACAGCCTAAATTTATTCAAAATTTAAACATACACACACATATCCTCATTTAATCCTACTGCAACAGCCAAATGATTGTTTCCCTTGGTTAGGATGGTAAGTATTAATAAGTCCTACTAGTTTCCTATACTGTTCACAAGATCTTTGCACATTCATCTTCCCGTGCAGACATGTACTAAACCATAGTGGTCTTGCTCCTAACCCCAAATGCCAGCCACAGTTGCTTGCTTGGCTTGACCTGCAGCTTGCAACCAATTCTGCCTTGTGCAGCCTGGTGGTGAGCAGGCTCCGTGCCCAAAGCAACCCCGCTACAGACACCCTGTCAGGAGACCGCACCTCACATGCACGTGCACCTTCACTGCGTGACTGCAGCCGGCAGGCGCAGTGATTGTATGCAAGTCGCTACCACCGAAGTCTCACACRGAGTTTTCTGACGGTCAGAGAGGTAAATTGAAAGCACTGTGGTGGAACATGTCTCCTAGGGAGTGCTGAGCGTAGAATCTAACCATTTCCTAAGAAAATGGGAATACAGCTAAAAAGTTTAAAGGATAAATGTTGTAACTGAATGCTACTTCCATGGAATAACCACCTGTATAGAAAGAATTACTTCTGAACAGAGAGTACTTAAAAGGGTATTACGCATTCTTTCATGGTATAATCAAACTTTTTGTATACATATTAAAATTGAAACTCTGTAATAACTGAACAGTTATTCATGTTAAGGTATTTACTTCTGAGCTTGAAGACTTTTATTTCTCTCCTCAATCAACTTCTTCTCTTTGATATCAAAGCTCTCCTTCATTTGTTTAACTTGTACCTCCAGCTGGCTTAATAGTTCTCCTTTACCTTGCCACTTCTTTTTCAGTGCACTGAAAATAAAATGTACATATTTACAATGAATATAGATTTTACCACTTCTTAGGAGTGCAGAAAAAGTATTCCTTGTTTCCACTTTTCCACATTTCTCTATGTTTTAATAGTAAGCAAGTTCTCTCTGAGCTAAAATTTCACAGGAGAAGCATTTCATACAATTGGCAATAGCTCTTTAGAGTTCTATCTGTATACATCACCTGTGTGCTTTCTTAACATCAGCAAGTTCTACTTCTTTTTCCTCTAGCAGTTGCTTTAACTCCTCTTTTCTTTCATTTTGCCTTTCTAATTTTTCCATTAGCTCTTCAAATTCAGCAGCTTTTTCATCCAACTGTATCTGAAAAATCTTTTGAGCTTCAGTATTTTCTTCATGTTGTTTTCTAATTTGTTGATCTTTTTCTTTTAAACCCTTTAGAAGACAAATATTTTAGAACACAAAAAACCTCTTCAGTCTAACATTGTTACCTGATATCTGTTTATTCTACCCTGGAATAAATCAGAAACTGATATGTGAAAGTTCACTCTTATAAACATAATTAAATAATCTGACTAAATAGTGGTATTATGTTATTATATTTTGATTTTAATACAACAATTTTTTCTACATATATAAATTACATTCTGTAACCCTTAAGAACACACTTATATAGTTTAACAAATAATGTATCCAATCTTGACTGGGCTAACATACCATAAGCTTTATTCTGATTAATAAGCTAAAGGCTTGAGGCTCTAAATGAGATGAATAGAATAAATGGACCAAAAGAGTTGCTCCACTGTTACAATACTGAATTACAAAAGCAATGGAATAGAGAAAAAACATTTACATTGTAAACATGAAGCAAATTTTAGTTTAGTTTTTTTTTTAAACATGAAGAGAAAAACTATGCTTTCCTACTTTTTATCTTTCAAAATCCTCATCAAGAATAGCTTGTTTGGAAGTGAGGCAAAGAGAAACAAGTCTTTACATAAATATGTTTCAATGAGAGATTCAAAGTAAAGCCTCTGACAGTCCATCAAGTTAATACAAGGTTCTCTTCCACTCTCAAAGAACTCAGTTGCTGCTGACAGCCTCCTTAGACTTTCAGAATTGGTAAAACAGGGAGTGTGGAGCCAGCTTTGGTCAGAGCCTATACCATAACTTTCACTGCAAGTCTTATTTTCTATAAGCACAGTAATTGTCAAGCACCTGACTTACTTCTTTTAATTTCCTAATTGTTTCCGTCTGATCATCCACTATTTTGGTTTTAATCCTTATAGCATCACTGTCCTGTTCCTTTTGCTTTTTTAAAATCTCAATCTCATTTGTTAAAACCTCAATTTTTGCCTCCAGTTTTCCCCGATCTTGAGCAAGATGAGCTCCTGGATAAAACAGGATATTCACACTAGAGCACTTGTTTTAAGGATGACTTCAAGATATGTAATTTCAAAAAAAAAAAAAAACCCAAAAACCCACAAACATTTAAAAATCAGACACAATCATTTGGCCCACAGGAAGCACTGAAGGGCTGTACATAGGTAATATCTGGGAGGAAACAGAATTGAAGGATGGTATTTTATCCTTTGAAGACTTATTTGACATAAATAATAGTGCTTACAGACCCGAGCCACCTCAAAGAACCCACAATATGGTGCCAATTCTATATTGAGTCATATGGACTGCGGTGGGGGGCAGAAACCAAGGCCTTTTTTCATCCAATATTTAAGTCAGTTATTTTTAAGATGTCTACTGAAATTTTCACTTTGGACTTATCTGACAGTTAAGCAGCTTTACATAACACTATTTAGGAAAAGAAATATTTCATAAGTTTCACATTTAGAAGTGCTTCATATAACATATAATAGGATTTTGGGGAAACAACAACTGTATTCACAACTGAACCCAAATTGTAAGTGGAAAAAAACTGCATTTTTATACCTATGTGCAATTTATACCCAGGCCCTTTGAATGCACTGGCTTGACTTCTTGTATTTGTGGCATTCCTTAATCTTATCAATTTAAAGTGACAGTATTTTTCTTTTGTCCTCTGCATAGTACAAACTCCCACAACTGCTGTTATAGTTCCCATAATGGCCTGTGTACTACAGTAAATATAAAGATGACTTGCAAAAATACAACTGGATAACATCAACAAAGCATACATGGACCCTGTGATCATTACACCTATACTGGAATGCTCACTTGAAAAGGGATGACAGTAAACACCAGTATTTTTATCCCAAAACAAAAATTTTATATTTTACCCTGTTGTGCCAACTCCTGTCCCCATATTTTTCTTTCCATTTTTAATCCATCAATCAGAGATTCCTGGGCTGTCAGCTGAGAAGTAAGTTTTGCGTTTTCCTTCTTCAGGAGTTCAATTTGAACAGCTTTCTGCTTGTCCTCCTCAGCCACAGTTTCAAGTTCTCCAGTTCGACACTGCATGAAAAGGCAGTAAGATCCTTTAAAAAAAGTATTCAGAATTTCAATCAATTCTAACTTGCTAGGAAAGCAATACTGATATGCACTGAATTAAGCTAACTGAGGAGTATTCTGCTTACATGCAAAATTCTATCTGATAAAAGCAAGCATCTCTTGATGCAAATGCAGGTGTTTTGTTTCAAACAGACATAATTCATTCCCAGAAAATTGTTTGTAAAGATGATTTCTAAATAGTCATCTTAAACTTCTGATGCCTTTATAAAAAAAAAACTGTTTAGAATTATAAACACACAATAAGTCAGAAACAAGACAAATAAAGTCAAGGTAAGATATTAAAAAACAAACAATAAAAAGCCCCACAGAGGCTGTGCTGAGCTTCCACTTCTCATGAGAAAGTGTTATCATAAATCGCACAGGCTATTTTTAGTGTTTTACAGATTACAGCTGCTTAACATTGTTATTTTTTGTACTTCTTGTACTTTTTCAAGAAATTTTTTTTAAAGCAACACCACTCACTAGCAAAATCCTATCAGCAGGAATCTATCAGCACTGTTTGCACATCAAAACAGCAACCTGCAGCAAGGAGACTAGAAACAGCTATGCAGAGGCTGCACTGTATAGATAATGGCCCTGATATATGGACTGTTATAAGAAGTTGTTAAATAGTTACATGTTCCTCAGAATATCTATTATCCTACTTGTGGATAACATAGTACTATATGATAGATTAGCAGTACAAGATAAAGCAACTGTGCCCACAGTGTTTAACATTAAAATTATACATAATTGTTAGATAATGACTTTGATATTGCTAATTTCATGTAATTCTGAGGTATTATGTTGCCAATACTACATTTGAATATTAGTGCAATCTAGCTTTTACTTTGTATATAGTGGCCTCTCAATATTTTATCAGAAGAACTATATTCCATTATTTTTGAGCTTACAAAAGTTCACAGATACTAACATAGGTTTGTAAATATCAGTTTAGAGTGACCACTTAACTATATATAATATGCTACCACTCACAAGCAGGAAGAGAACTTGTGGGGACACAAATGTCTGTTTAGATTTTGCTATATTGCGAGCTCAGTGTTTGAGAGAAACAGGAAGTGGCATGATGTAAAAATAAAGGTTGATGTGGATACTGAGTACTGGATTTTAGTGTGATAGGAAACATGTATCTTTCAGTTAACCTACCTTGTATAGACTTACTACTTTTATACACAAAAAGTTACAAAAAGTCATATGTACATGTGTGTAGTTGAAATGTTTTGAAACAAATACCTTGAGGTTTGCTGTGGCTTCTTGCTTTGATTTTAATAATTCTGTAATCTTTGCTTTCTGTTCTTTCACTATACTTGTCAGGTCTTGGATCAGACTTGCCATCTGTTTTTCCTTTTGTTCAGACTGAAAGAGGGCCTGTTGATGTTCAGCTAGCTCTGCAGCAACATTTTCAAAAGCATCTTTAACCTAAAGTTTTAAGATAAGAACCACCCTTGAAAAATATTAACTTCAAAAAACAAACAAAAAAAAGTAGCGTACACACACACAAACACACACACACACAAATAACTTTAGAATTTCAAATAAAGGAAGAAATATAAATTGATCAGAAGCATGTGAAATTAATAAACATCCAAAGCTAGTTTTCTACCAGTTCCTTGATGATATTTCAACTCACTAAGCCAGTTCTGCTTAGCTACAAATTTGTACAAAAATTGAAAAAAATTCGGGGGGGGGGGGGGAAAAAAAAAAAAAAAAATCATAGTCTGAGGGGAAAAAAAAAAGCCTTGTTTCACCTCACTCAAGATTAACACTGAAATCTTGAAAGAATCACTTACAAGGAAAAATAGTTTGAATTCACATTAAGAAAAATAATTGAAAGGTTAAAAAAAGTCTTCTCTTTCCCCTTTTCTCCCATGTATCCAGCTGATTTAAATGAAGTAAAACAATTTAAAGATGAAACATTTTAATTTTTTTGTTCATTTTAATTTCCATATAAAATGGCATCAACACTACCCATAGAAATAAGTTATTTAACGACTTTAGCAAGAAAATTCCAGAAGAACTTTGAAAATTAAAACAAGGAGCTTTGTTATTAAATACACTAATAAACAAGTAAACATAGCCTTCCTGTCTCCCCCCCAAAAAAGAGAATTTTTATAATAAAATATTCTATTAGCAGATCAACATATTCTAAAAAATTATTACCACCTGAGAGGAGTCTCCCTAATTTCATTTTAACTTTTATTTATAAACAGAAATGCAGGGTTTTTTGAGTGCTGACTTATCAAAGCTTAAGCTTAGAGCATAGATACCAAATGTTATTTCAAAGCTTACTACCAGCATTTTAGATGAATCCTTAGAACTAAGACCTTAAGATCAGAAGATTTTGACACTCAAATTTAAGAGCTCCTCAACACTACCCAGTTCAAAATGGAATACTCTTTTAGTCTTACCTCTTTAAACCTTTTTGCTTCAATAGTCAAAGCTAAACGAAATTCATCTTCTAACTCCATATACTTCTGGTTTAACACATTAATTTTCTCCTGAAATTCTTTAACACGCTCTTCATGCCTCTGCTCTTCTTTAGCCACTTCTTTTGACAAGACATGTTGGAATTCAGGTCCATTTAAAGCAACTCGAGTTTCAAATTCTTTCCTGGAGTTACCAAGCAATATACATAAGACAGGAACTGCAGCATCCAGCAATGCTATTTTAGCTGGTTTTCTTAATATTCCTTAAAAGCATAATGAATTACATAATTAAGGGAGACGCATTGCTTAGTTTCACTGACAGATTTCAGCCCTCCATGACATTGGCCCTGGGATGGGGAAAGGTATGTTGACCTACTATTAAAACATCCACAGAAAGGAACAACCTTGCTTTTTAATTCAAATTTTAGTAGAAATTATTCAATTGCTCTTTCGCCGTTAGTGATGTAGCAAGGAACCAAGGAACCTGGAAGACATACAGGGACTTGGGAAATCACCCTCAACCAAAAATCATTGCTCCTTACTCAACCCCAAAACCTGAAGAGTAGCAACAACCGGGACCAAAAGGGCTCCAGGATATCTGTCTCCTTCCTGTCTGGAAGCATCCCTATAGGAGCATGTTGAAGCAAAAATCACCCTGTAACTTAAGTCTTTTATATTCATTTCTATTCATCATTTAAAGCACAACACAAAACATATCTGCTGTCCTTCATATTAAATCTTTTGGGGATTTATGAGGGAATAATTGAAAGTTTTCAAAACGCAATTATCAGATCCTCCCCATTTATACCTGAAATTRTCTTGGTATTTGTATACATTTATCCTTGAAAAGCTGAGCAAGTATTATCAACTTATTTTATTATTAAGCTTCTCACACACACTATTATATTACACAGCACTGCTTTCTCTAGTTCTTACACATATCTGACTGTGTTACCTAGAAAGTAAAAAAATTGGTCAAGTATTCTCTAAAAAAGGCAAATTTGAAAGAGAAATGGGAAAAGAGCCAATAAAACCACCCATCCGCACTAAAGCGAAATGCTATAAAAGTTGATACTTTGGGGGGAACATTTTGTATTATTGTAGTACATGCAGACCTTCAGATGATCAAATGCAATTCTATTTCTACCTGATTTTTTCCTGGATTAAAGAGCAAGTATTTTAAACAACATAATTTCAGCCATCTAATAATACAAGAACCTACCAAAAGAAAGACTGGAAGAACACAATTTGCCTATGTGGACTTCCAAGTCAGAAGACTAAAAGATCTGAAGACATTCTTATTAGAAGAATAATATGGATGGAAAGACAATCTRCATTTTTTACTGAGAGCATCTCTCCTTTAAAAAAAACAAAAAAACAAAAAACCCCACACAAATCTGGCAGAACACATTCAAACAACACAGGTTGGCAACACTAACATCTCCGTTAGTCTGTTGTGAAAACAAAGTAAAAAACTCCATACCTCTGTTCTTGCTCTCTTAATATGAGAAGTTCATGTAGTTGTTTTACCTTCTCCTTCTGTTGTCGAAGAGATATCCGGAGCAACTGTACTTCTCTTTCATTTGCTGATGCTTTAAGTTCTGCTTCTTGAATCTGTTTCATCTGTGGAGAATTCATAAAAATGAGAGGAACAAGATTCTTAAAATTGTCATCTATTCTTTTATGGAATTTGGAATTCCTTTATGGAATTTTATAGCATTATCTAGCCCAAACAAAGCTTTAATTTTTTTATTGTTATATGTTTTGTTACACTTGCAGAAGTTTAAATATACGTGTTTACACTTAAATGCTAGCTTAACTTACCACAAAACAAAAAACAAACTTCTGTGAAGAACCATGGACACTTACTTAATTTGAAGAACTGTCTTAGAAGTGGACACGTATATTGCCAGAATGATTTCCTCAAATTACAAACTCTTGTATTAGTTTCAGGGAAAATATTTTTAGATGTATTCAACACTACCATTTTTTTAAACACTCCAGTTATAACAGGTATCATTAAAGTCTGCATCTTGCTGAATTTTACATTTTAACATTGCTGAACAACGTTGCCTTCTAGCGACCTTATGAAAAACAGAATCATAGCATGAACACAAGATGGCATACTTCACTTTTTCCATTTGATGCAAACTTTCATGAGGAATTACTTTCTATAATGAGGCTTTTTACATACAAAGTGTCTCTTTTGACTTGACAAGTAGAAAAGAAAGATCATATGGAAAAAGTTACAAAAAAGGTTTTATTTACTCATGAAATAGAGAATCAAGACATTTCAGAAGGCTGCAAGTTAGAACATGGGACAGAAACAGAGGTGATGAGAAGAGGTGCTCCTGCTCCTCCTAATCATTACTTGAAAAATCCATCTCCATCGTGTGCTTAAGCAGTGAGTGCTAATCACTTAACTTTCTTGTCAACCTGTCCTCCAAAGCAAGCATTTGGCACATCTTTCCCTCCACATTCTGTACTTACCCAATTCTAAACTCTCTGCTTTCCAGGGTACCAAAGCTGTGGGTCATTGATGATTAATGAACTACTCAAGACTACTCTAGGTGTTAGTTATCCAAGGGCAGAGCTGGGATGCAACAAAGACTACCTACTTTACTTTTGAACTCTTGGAAGAAAAAACTAAACAAAAACAAAATCTATTTTCTTTCAGAATTACATTACTATCCCCCCTCCCGCTTTATAAACTTTGTAGTGAGGCTTGTGTATGTTTATTTCTAAATCCTCATATTTTACATGTTAAGTCTCTTCTTGAGTAACATTTAGACACATCCCATTGTATCCCTATTGTTTTGGAGATGAAATGAAGCAATTGTCTCTTAAATTGAAGAACATAAAACCAAAAAAATCAAGTGAGAACCCATGCGCATTTAAAGAAAGCCAGCAAATAGGGTAATAACATAAGTGTCTTGCATCCTTTGAAGCAGTAATCTGGTCACGTTGACTTAAATACTTAAACAGCAAGTATATAGAGTAATTGTCATTCATCACTGATGGCTAAAGTTTCAGGTAGCATATTCATCTCCTTAACAGCAAGCTAACTTTCCATGTGTACTACAAGAAGAGCTCTATAAAGTATTCCAGAATTAGTTACTATTAAAGTTGATAAAATACACTATAGATATATTAAATCTGAACATTCAAAAGGAGACAATTCAGTTTTAGATCATGACTGTTCTTTGAAACATAAATAAAGAGTATTTCTCTACAGTATCTTAAAGACAGGAGCAAAGATCTTCCCGTAATAAAGTTTTTGCAGATACTAAAAACAATGACACTGCTATTCAGAGTAAAGATGGTTATTTCCACAAAGTTGTTAAAAAGAAAAAAAAAGCCTTATATAGCACTAAGTTATTTCCTTTCTCAAAGAAAAAGAAATAGAAAACAGTCTCCTCTTCTCTACAGAAAATCATCACTTAATTTAGTTCTTTCAAAGTGACAAGTAGGTATGTGCTCTGAACAGAAGATCACTTCTAGATCCATAGGAACCCTGATAAAGGAAGATAATTAAACAATAGGAAGTCAGATACTGGCGAGTGCAGCTTTTGGTCCCTGAGAGTTATGGAATGAGTTTTTTCAGTCAAAAACAGTGGCTGTATCTGGTCTAACATCTTGATTTTATCTATTTGCGTAATGAATAAAGAGCCTCTGGCAACAAAAGCATCATCATCTTCTCCAGCTGTAAAAAACAAGCAAACAAAAAACCCCAGAAACTTTAAAATAAGTTCTCAGCAATGGCTGATTTGTTTTTGATGCAGTTAGAAACATATAATTCTTTATATCAGCAAAACAAACAGAACCACCAGATTTCCATTTCACTAGTGCTGTTACAAAATCTTTATCTATTTAAACAACATTTTAAGAAATCTCTTTTCAGTACTATATAGTTTCAGAAAATACCAGTTCTCTGTGCTCAGCACATAAGACTAAATCTCTTTTATCTTAAAGACAACATGTCACATGAAATATATTTCCCTTTTTAAAGGCTAAGACATTACTTAACAATTAAAATAGATGTTTGTTATTAACTAGTACTATGTAGAAAAATCAGCTTTTACTGTGAAAAACTCAGGCTTAAGGCTTGTGACATCTCATGTTTATTAATATCTAGGAACTTAGTAGCCCTCCTGTCACCATCATATTATTCGCTCATGAAAAATATTACCTCTGTTGTTCGTTGCTGTAACCTCTGTCTCTCCATCTTGGATAGTGTTTCTTCTAAAGCTTGCATGGCCTTCTGATATTCTGCTTCTTTATTTCTTGCCTGATTTAACTCATTAGTAAGTCTTTCGGCTTCACCTTTCAGTTGCTGGACATCTGCTTGCAATCTTGTTTTAACCTCTCTCTCTTTCAATATCAATTCCTTTAACCTGAAAATTAATGCAATAAAGTTGTTATAAACCTAATATTTATGTTAGTATTTAGTCTGATGCCACTGAGAAAAAAAACACATTTGAAGTGTTGCACTTTGCTCTTCTTTGCTGAGTTTTACTATGTGCAGGATCACAATGCAGGACTGCTTAATAATATGTAAAATATTACTGAAATGTGTAGCATGACTACATTGAGCTTAACTTTAAAAGAAACTGAGTTGGAGACAACCTGATAGATATGTCCTTAAAGTGAAGTCATACTGGGAAGGTCATTTCTTTATATAGGAACTGAATAATATCAATTTGTAAATTTTGATAGATTTACTTTAGAAAACTTAGATCATTTATCAAACATTATTGGGATATTTAAGGCTATTTCAATCCCAAAAGAAAAGGAGCTTAAGCCTCTTATGCAAGGTGATAACAAACGAACACTGGAAATGAACCTAAAGCTAAAAGGAAAAAAAAATGGAAAGTATTATACAGTCAGTCAGATGGTAACTCGGAAAACATTTGGCTCATTTCTTTCTTACAAGAAAGCAAATGTGCCTTTTATACATACAGCGCAATTAAGAAGAGGACAAATAGAGCAGCTATCTCCAAACATCACTGACAACATACAATACTTTGTTGGAAGGGAGAACTTTTGAAGAAGAGAAGAATGTTGGCCAGAATTGATAAGGATTAGGATGACAGTCTGTACAAAGATATGCTAGACCAGATTGGGACAACATATTCCCTATTGGCTGACTCTGGTCTGCCAGAAATTCCTTTGTTCAACTGCACCACACCGGAAAGATAGAGAACTGTGCGTACAGACGGAATGGGAGCTTGGAAATAAAAAGCTGGAAGTACGACGTGAGGCAAGGTCCAGCAGGCAGGGCATGAGCTGAAAGGGAAAGTACAATCATGACACAGATTGCTTAGAAAGTAGAGGGCTAGCATTAGAGGTAAGTGGTGTACTGATACTAGAGACATGAAGAGGAAGAATAGGGGAGTAAATACTGTCAGAATTTCTTGTTTTCCCATGTCTTTTCAAGTAAATAGCGACAACCCATCAGGTTTTGCACTGCACTTGTTTACAGCACAGTAGCAGGAACAATTTCACTAGGTAGCACTGAGAGAAATTCTAGCAATACTTCTTGATGCATCATTTTCCAAGTATATTTTTAAAACTGTTCTCACTTCTTGAGCCATATAAACACACTGACTCAATTAAAAAAAAAAAAAAAAAACCTACAGCACTTTGCTTCCCTACCTATCTGTAGTATACACAGCCATACTCTGAATATTCTTTTCTTCTTTTGCATGTTTCTGTAGTTCTTTGACATGCTCTATTAATTTCTTCTCAGCTTGTTCTGCTTTCCACCTCCTTTCTTTCTCCTGATCCAGTTCTTGAATCAGTGCCTAAGCAAGAATATATTAAACATTAGCTTACTAGGAAATATTCAAATGTAGCCAAAACTGACAAACTATATTCACAATTGTAGAACAGGATTTCTTGGTCTTTCTGGAACAGATGGAAGACAGAGACAAGGCTCTGAACAGGCTAAACCTCCCCTTGAAAGTTAAATATAATATACTATCAGCAGGAAGAGAATTTAAGAACTTCACTATTTTTTGATGCTATCTATATGCAATTACTTTTGTCACCTCTGATTTTAGAGTTTCACCAGGAGACATATGCTTGACTTCAGGTAAAAACATACTCTCATTTAACTTGAATGGATGTAAAACATACTCGGTATGTTGATTCCTCTGTGGCATTTGAATTAGTTTCTTCTACTTTTTCTGTATGGTTGTGCTTTCCTATTAATAATTCAGCTCTTCTTCCCACTACTTCCAAGCTTGGAGTATCCGATGATGAACTGACATGAGAGTCTCTCTGACTGGAGCGCGGACACTTTAAAGAACCCCTCTCTTCCCTGTAACAGCAGAAAATCAAGATATATATATATATATATATAAGGATATGCAGAGTTGAAGCATCTCCTTATAAATTATCAAAGGTACAAAGGATTCAGATACTTTTACAAAACAAAACTTTTACAGTTCTACATAGAACCTGAATTGTATACACATACAGAATAATGTATAAACTGGTCAGGAAACAAACAACTAAACTCAAATCTTCAGCTGTAAAAATATGTAGTACCAATAGATGCTATTTGAAAAACATCTTATCAGATAGTTATGAAACAACTTTAGAGGCAGAGTAGTTGCAGAGCTGCAGTGGCTGACTAAACTAATACAGTCCAATGTATATTATTTTCTTTGACATACTTCTGATATTTACTATATAATCAAAATATAAATTATTATAGTATCCTCAGTTTCATCACATTCATATTCTTGGGTCACCAATCTGACTGTGAATGTATACATATATATTTTTAAACTTGACTCAAGCAGTCATTAATATATATATATATTTTTTTACATAAACAGAATTCTGCCTCCATAAATTAAAACAAGGATGAAACTGAGCTGCTAGAATTCTGAAAGTGTTTATTTTGGAAGATCATTTTCCCCATCTTCAACTCAGTTTTCTTTTAAACTAAAGACAGAAAATTCTCATATAGGGAAATGATTAAGTGAGTGAAGAATGAACATTAAAAAGTTTCAAATAATCCATAAGCTTAGTTTTCTAATGTTTATATATAAATACCATTTTAAAGACATGTTACCATTTCACAAAACAAGAGACATGAAAAACTAATATGGGAAACAAGGATATAAAAGATTATATGAAACAGGCTGGCAGACTAAGAAAAAGTGTCCATATATTAAATATTTATCAGCAGTGCCAGCTGATAAATAAATAAATAAATAAATAAATAAATAATTTAAAGGGAGGGGAGGAAACATTCAAGAGTTTGATGCAATTGTCTTCCTAAACAACAGATTTATTATGAAACTTCAGTAACTACACTTTTAGACCATTACTAACAGAAGCAAATCAATCCAAACTACCACTTTCAGTATAACGTTTCAAATTAAATTACATTTACCCTGAAAACATTCAGCTTCATTTTGACTTTATATGGCAAACCTGGAAATACCTGTCAGTTATTTTGCTCTTCGGATGATTAGCATGACACCTAGTAGATAAGGTAGCTCTACGGTAAGTAGGGATCTTGCTTTTCTTCACCACCTTTCTGTCGTTTTCTTTCCCACTCTCACGTTCGCTCTCAGAAGTTGGATCTGTGTCTCTCTTAGCTTTGAGAACATTTGGAGGAGCATCCTTTCTTGAAGCATCAGAAACCTAAGAACAGATCCAAGTTTTATCTACACGTTTTAAGATTTCTGATTGACTAATCTCTAACACTTATTGAGGTGTTATCTTTGGAAAGTTAAGACTTACCATAATTTTGATAGAGAAGTAAATAATTGCTTCCAAACTACCCATTCCCTCCTTACTAAAACATTGTGTTATTTTTAAACAGAACATAAGGCCAACAGAACAGCATGCTTGAGAATAAGTAGTTGTTTCTTTTTGAAATGCCTGATGTTTATTAAAATCCTCAGGCATAGAAGTACATTAATAAGCTTGGTATAAAACATAAAACAGATACAGCACTTAAAAAAACCCAAAACTTTGCAAACATGCTAGGCACAAGGTAAATTCTTATGACAACACATTTGTTAGGTATGCTTTCTTGTGTATGACACCAGCTTGACCTATTATTTAGCAAAATTAGTTTTCACAAACTTTGTAATCCAGCCATTTGACTGCATTTCATATTTTGCCTTGGTTTAATTACATATATTAATGGCTTCAGAGTAAACAAACCCAGAAAACAATCTTCTATGCAATATAACATAATCAGATAGTTCTCTAGTCCTATATACTATGTTTTTTATTCAGTACAGAAGTTTTCACGATTCAAAGTACAATCTTCAGTTTTAAAGTCTTGCTTTTATCTTATTTACAGTTTTTCAAAATCATTAAGTACACATCAGCACAAAGTCAGCACATACCTACCAGTATAAATACTCCAGTCAGTCATGGTGAACTTCTGCACCATGAAGACACACCTCATTTTACAAACAAAAATTTCTGTACAGTTAAAGGAGGCGGGGGGGGGGGGGGGAAATCACCTTTTGCAGTATCTGTGAAATTTGATCTTCTATTTTCTTAATCCTCATCTCACTCTGTATTTTATCCAGTTCAGCCTTTTCCAGTTCTGAAGATGAGATGGCCTCTGTAGAGGAGCTGACAGCACTTTGTAGCGGTATTCTTGTTCGTTGATGAAAATGAGCTAATGCCTGGTCAATATGAGGTGTCACCACTGATAATGTAGCATAGTTCTATTAAAATGAAAGACAGCCCCCAACATCAGTGAGTTGTATGCAATATAAAAACCTGGTGTATCAATTTTAAGATCAGTACACACAAACTATAGCACCTTATCTTTGTACAGGGGGGATGCAGATGAAACCAAACAGTCCAAAATATCATCTAAACACTGCAAGTTTTCTTCTGCCAAGTCTACTGGTTCACCATAAATATTTCTTCCATCTAGAACTGTTAGCTGGGGCAAAGTCTGAAGAACAATTTCTCTGTAACCTTGAGGGGGAAAAAAAAAAAAAAATCACATTTAAACTGAAATGAATGTGTGAAAGATGTCTGGTGTACTCTAGGTACCCTATCATCTATTAAAAATGCAATGCATAATTTGAGCAGAAAAGGAGTAGCGAGTTATCTAGGTGTTGCTCCCATTTCCCCACCCATAAAGCCTATTAACAGGAAACATTACAAAATAGATGATCTGGGAAGCTATCTCCACATTCCTGGTCTACACTGGGATTTCCCTGCCACTATGATATCAGCGTATTGCAGTTGCACAAGCAAGAAGAAAAAAAAACTATTGAGAATTTTTACAAACTCTCAAAAATTTTATCTTTGTGAAAAGAGAGCAGACAGTTTTAGTCAGACTGAAAATCTTCACAGCAAAGCCCTCAACTCAAGGAAGTAGGGGGACAAGATGCTGCAATGTAGCTTGTTTGAATTCAGGGTGTAGTGTTTATTTGGCTCAAAAAAAATCAAACAAACAAGAAAACAAAACAAAAAACCCACAGGAGCTCTAAACTAAATACTTGAAAATGATGTATCCACAAGCAGTCCTTGAACTTCTCTCCAAGCTGCCTAAGTGGTTTCATCAAAACAGGCACRGATTTTGCTAATTACCATGGAGCATCTTACAGTCTATCACTGCTTACTGAAGCTGTGGGAAAAGGACGGGCTAACAGTGTTTATTACTGATCTCTCTCGTGAGGTTTCTAACAGCAGACCATCTGCTTCCTGTGTCTTCCCTTTTTCTCCATTTTATGTATTTGTAGTCATTCTTTACACTTTCCACCCTCCCACTCTATAATATTCACACTCCCTTCCTCCTATTTCTGCAATACTTTCTGTTCCTATAGTTCTCTTTACATCTCTTGCCTTAACCTAAAATAATGTATGAGAAGTTGGACCTCATCAAAACATACAACCAGATTTACAATTCTGAAAATATTCCTGGTGGAAAGAAAGAGAAATTTGTCTATGTAGAACAAATTCATTTTGACAGAATTTAGATTTCTGCAGGCTGGCCAATTTAGGAATTAATTTACAAGCTTCAGAACCTGGCTTACAGTTTAAGGGAAATCACTGACCTGCAGAGCATAAAGTGATTACCTAAAATGAGATCCATACCTTCTGTGTGACAAATTGGATTGGTCTTTCCATTTTTTTCTAATGTGAGATTGGTCAAAGAGCGCAGCCCCTTTGTGCATTGAAGTAAGTGATTAATATTGTTTATGCAGTTGCTGTGAAGTTCAATACGACTAAGCTTATGACTGGTTCCATGAAGGCGCTGAAAACCTGAAAATTTGATAAAAACACAAAATAGTGATTTCTGTTACGATCCTAGACCACTGAACTTGGACCAAATAGCATCTTGTTGAAAAATAGTCAGTAAACAACACATCATAACTGGAAATGATGTAACAACTATTGCTCTGCATTCCTGGCTAAGTATATTAATAACAGGACACTACAMCACCCAAGCTAGTTGTGAGCACTAACTTTAAAGAAACAGGTATGTTTTAACTGTTAAGAAGCTCATAAAAATGAACATATTTTGCATCAAGTTAATTTGTTGTTGTAACTTAGTTCATTAACAAAGTTGTTACAAACGTTAATTTCAATTTTGTTTTACCAAGCCAATCAATGGATTTTGTAACTTCAAACCTTCATTAGAAACAACAGTTGATCATTTAGACAAATAGTTTAGAAGAGAACAATCACATTGTAACTCAAGTTTTATTTTTTCCTAAATAAAGGAAAGATTAATCTTTTGGAAGTATTTTGTAAGATAATTTTATTTTTCGCTTTGCAGGTAAGTTTGAAATGCTTACTGTACTTCTGTGTGAACCTAGTATGCAGTTCAATACAGAAACTACAATATTAAGATTTGCCAAAATTTTGTGCACATAGTACTAATAATGACTATCAATATAAGATCTCTTAAAATTTTATTTCTTCTGCACAGTAAAAAAGTAGAATTCAGTTCTTTATGGAAATAAAAAGCTTTGCCTTCAGTATCCATTTTATTCACAGTTAATAATTTCAAAAAAAGAACAAATAAATTGAAATAACATATTTGTTCACCAAATTAATAGGTACAATTATTCAACTTCCAGATTTACTTAGGTTAGATTATTATAGAATGTACATGAGAAAAATATAGTGTAGTCCTTTAATGTACATATGTGAAAAATATAATGTAGTCCTTTTTTTAAACCATTTCCTATGGACACATTCATGTGCAATTATTTGTTTTAGGATTACAAACCTGAAAGAGCAGTCAAAAATGAGAATAATCACAGAGAACTCCAAAAACTTAACAAACTTTAAAAGTTTAACTAAACAGTTAAGTTTCTGGAGAATGAAACACTGCACTGAAGATTTTGTCTTTTCTTCTCTAGAAAAGAAGTGAATGACCAAGGCTCCTGAGACACACAGTGGTTCCTAGCGTGTAGTGAGAAGGTAACAAGAAAACTGAAAAAGGTTTCACTTAAAGGTCAATTTTGATTTGTAACTCTGAAAGACCACAAACACCTGTTTCTAGCAGAAATGTCTGGGCTTGCTCTTTTTGGCCTACATCATAGAACACAGCACAGCTTTGCTTCATGTAAAAGCTATGTAACCCTACCAGAGAGCAGAGAATACTGTTGCTGTGCTGTACAAAAAGGAACTTCACGGTTCTCAGTGGGAGCCTTACCAAGGCAGGCTAAGACCTTGTGGCAGACACAGCTGCCTGAACTCATGTTCTGCATGCGACATCTAGTGATGATGTTAAATTATTTTTCACCCCTATTCCCCTATTAGCTATGAAGCTAAATGAGAGCAGCTCTAGACTCGCAGCTACACGGCCAGATTTACAGAGATGAAGTTCAGTCTGGTCAAACACAGAAAAATAAATTCCAGTTCAGAGCAACCCACATTGGAAGAAACTTGAGAGTCACAGCAGTTGTCACCTTTAGCAGCACTGTTCGGTCAATTAGCTGAGCTTTTGGAAACCTTTGAAAACACACTTGGCCAATTTTTTTGAAATTAAATTGAGGCAAGCCTTTCTTATTGCACTGAACATGCCAAAGTCACTTACCAGAGAGATCATGTATGCAGTTATATGACAAATTCAGCATAGTTAAATTAAGAAGTTTTTCCAGTCCTAAACAAAGCAAGGGAAAAAGAAACAGAGTAAGTTGTTTTTTTTTTTTTTTTTTTTTTTTTTTTACAGAAGGATGTTCTGCTTTCATCAAAGCAAAGCTTGCAAAATAAGTAAGGCTTTTAAAGTAGTAACAACAAATTGTGACTACAAATTACAACCATAATATAGAGAACATCATAGCAAGATACTGTACTTGAGAAGGAAAAGCTATGATAAAGCTTACAGAGACTGTGCAGTCATTTGAAAACTTGGAACATAATATGGCTAGTAATTACGACTAGCTTAGTATAACCTTAATTATATGCATACTTTCCAAAGGCAGATTTTAACACAATTCCTAGGAAAATTTCATAAGTTGTTAAATGAAGGAAACTAAAGATGCCGACCCTCCACTCTGGTGATCAGGTTACAGGACAGGTTTAGCGAGCGCAGGGTAGCCAGGGAGCTCAGCCCTTCCATGAGGCGGATTTGGTTAGACGACAGATCCAAGTGCTGCAAATTGCGGAGGTGACCGAGCCCCTCGATCCTGGCAATGCGGTTGCAGTGCAGGTTGAGCGTGCACAGGTCCGGGCTCAAGGAGACCTCCAGCAAGCTGCGAGGACAAGAAACTCGGCGTCACCCGGCCGGGACCGGCCGCAGCCGCCAGCCCCCGGCCCAGCGCCCCCCCCGCCATGGCCGCAGCCTTCCCTCTCCCCAAAGGCCGCAGCTGCCGGCGGCAAGGGGGCAGCGGCGCCCTCCCCGCTCCTCACCTCTGAACGCCCCTGTCCATGAGGCTGAGCTCCCCGCAGCCGGTCCCGGCGCCGGTCCCCGCCATGCCGCCGGTCCCCGCCATGCCGCCGGCCCGCCGCCCTCAGCGCCGCCTTTCGCTTCAAATTTCCCTCGCCGCTCAACGGCGGCGCCCCGTGCTTTACGGCTGGGAGCCGCGGTCGTTACGACAGCCCTGCCGCAAAACACGGCCTCCCCGCTCCCCTCCCCTCCCGCCCCTCCCTG